>NC_056747.1:39688248-39918248 GCF_019279795.1 Protopterus annectens
TTCCACTCATGTGTGTTGACTCTTGCACCAGTTACTACCTTCTGTGGTACAGTTTAAGGCAGGGTACCACTGGTTTGCCTTCATGTTTGTGTTTGGTTGATTCCTGTTTCTGTTTCAATGGCACAATCACTGCACATATGTGAGTGCTTAAAGTGCATTTGTGTAGGCCCAGCATTTGCACATGCACTGTACATCTGCATGGGTGCCATGACAGTCACCACTTCGCTTTTAAGGAGCATAACATTGGCTTTGAAGACTGACCATGTGTGGCATACTGTTAGCCCCGTATGTGTGACTATGGTGATACAGGTCACTGGTGTTGATGAAATCCAACATGCATTAAGCACATGTGTTGGTACATGATGAATCTTCCCAGTTCATAATGGGATAGCTGAGTGGCCATGATTATGGTTTCCTGTCTCAAAACTGGTATTCCTCATTACAGCACAATGACCGTTGGGAATTCTGAGGCATGGTGGATGATCTTTCACAAGGTGCAATTTGGATTACACTTTGGCACAAAGGTAGTTGCTCAGAATAATGCATCTTATGTTGTGCAAGTGCAACTAGCATGGTAGCTACCTTTAGTGGCAAACCCTCTGAGGACCACATCACATCCTGATAGTTGATTACAGATGATGCAAGTGTGAACAGGGCTGTATCCTGGTCTGGGTATATACTCGCATACCCAGCAGAACTATGAGCTCTGTTGAGCACAGACACCCGCTCCCCACACACAGAGTCATATCAACAGACTCTGCTGCCATTATCGACATGATCAGGATATAATAGATATGTACGCCATCACCTATGAAGCAGCTGTTACACATAGGCAGCAGTTTCCTACATCTTACACTCCTACTGCAGATGTCACACTGGAGTTAAAGATGATATGAACCCTGTTTCATTACCAGTGCTGTCAACATATTTCCAAGCAGCTGGTAGTCTGGCAATGAGAGGTTAGGCTACACAAATCTAAATGTTCAACCGGTGTGTCTCTACTGTCAATATCCACTCTATGTAGGTGTGCACATAACCATTTGGCACAGCCCTGTAACAAGGGTCAGTACACATTTGCAGAACATGTACACATGACCAGCTGTCATTGCTTGCAAACAATACTAGAGAGGTGGATATTAGGCAAGGTGGACTTTTAGGCAAGGCTAAAAAGACAAACCCACCATCATAAATAGCACAAGTAACCAGTAACTGAGGGTATCGCTACTCAACGCCAGAGGTCTAAACCTCAAAATGCACACACTCGAGGCACTCCTCAGTATGGAGAACATAGATATCTGTGCAGTAACAGAAACCTGGTTTAAGGCTCCACAGAGCACCCCAGCACTACCAAGCTATAACTCATACCACACCTTTCGGCCACAGAACCCGGACCAGAACACAAAAGGCGGGGGTGTATCCATTTTCTTCAACGATAGTCACACCTCCAGGTTAGTGGCACAGCACGATGCATCAGAGATCATCCAAGTGCAACTGACAATGGGCAATACTGCAATCCAAATTGTAAGCTTGCTACAGATCACCCACCCTGACCCAGGACCCACATTCCGCATTTCTGGAGACACTGGGAAATATGCAGGTCCAACCAAACACCCCAATACTGGGTGATTTCAACTACCCAAACAGTAACTGGGAGAACTATTCAAGTACTAACTCCCTTGCCCAGCGCTTCCTAGAATTTATAAACTCAAATGTCCTGGATCAACTGGTCAACACCCCCATCAGAGGGAACATACTGGACCTGGTCATCACCAACATGGGCGATCGGTGTTTCACACCCGTCAACCCCTCACTGGTTAGATCAGACCATAGACTAATCACTCTGGATATTCACATTCTGCCCACAACCCCAACCAAGGAAACCACCGTGAAAATATTTTCTAAAGCAGACTTCACGTTGCTTAAGGCTGAGGTGGAAAGGTTCACGGCTCCCACGCCAATGGGCAATGTTGTCCAAGATGCTGAAACCTATACAAAGGCACTCTATGATCATCTGCAGGAATGCATGTATCGTGCTATCCCAAGTCAAACCTAGACTCACTTCTCCAAGAAAAGGAAACCAGTCTGGTGGACCCCTGCCATAAACAAGCTCTACAATACAAGGGGGAAACTAGCAGAGATAAGAGCGAAATCCCTAGGAGGACAGACATCCCTGATCAGCATCAGCAAGAAACTACAATCCCTCATGAAATCATCCCAGACTAGCTTCAAAAGACAAATTTCCAAGGACCCTACAGATAACCACAAAGCGTTCTTTAGCTATGTCAGGAACCTAAGTGGGAACTCAGATTTGGCTTCTCCTGAGTGACTCTTTTTGGTTTTGTTGAAACTCTCAGATCTGCTCCGAGTTGGTGCAGACTGGCACAAAATACACTGAACCGACTGATACTGCCAACATTATGGCAGACAGGTTCAGTGCAAACTTCACCCCCCTAAACGGCCCATAACCATACCAAAGGAAAGTACGGCCCCGGCAATCACCAACACACAGGTTAAAACAGCCCCATCCAAAGCCAAAAATACAGCCTCAATGGGATCGGACAGTGTCCCAAGCTGTGTCTTACAAGAGCTCCAAATGAACTAACCCCTCACATAAACACACTGTTCAAACCCAGCCTCTCTACAGGCTACATACCACAGAGTGGGACACAATAACAGTTATCCCACTCCACAAAGGTGGCGCCACAACGGACCCTGGGAACTATTGCCCTATAAGCCTGACTAGCCTGGTCTGCAAGGCTATGGAGCGCATCATCATGGAACTCATTAACAGAGACATTGGGAACCTCCAAACATTCGACCCAACCCAGGTCAGCTTGATTGAGTGCAGATCATGCCTACTGAACCTGTTTGACATCTTACAGTCACCTACACTTTAGGTGAGGGGTGTGGCAGTTCACACATACTACCTGGACCTCGCCAAGGATTTTGACACCATTCCCCACTCAGGTATTTATAAATTCACCAGCCGGTACATACACCCCATACATCACAAGTTAGGCTGCCAACAGGCTTACACACAGAACCCACATGGTAAGCCTAGCAGCCTCCAGGTCCAACTCTTAACCAGTCACAACTGGTGTCCCACAGGACTCAGCCCAGGGACCCCTACTGTTTGTCTTATACTTCTCACAGGTACAGGCAAACACAGGTGGACTACAGAAGACAGTGTTTGGCGATTACTGCAAACTGGGAGCCATAACTTACAGTCCAGCTATCACAGACATCCTTTCAAGGGGCCCCACATAGACCAACACAGGGTGTCAAAGTCATGGCCTCCAGCTAAAGGCCACAAACTGCATAGTCATTCCATTTTGGGAAAACTAAACACCCACATAGCACATGAGTGGCAGCCACTTTAATAGAGACGAGGTAATGGGTATGTGGGGACTACATTAGACAGTGATCTCTCCTTTGACAATCATATCTCCCAAGTAGTTAGGACATCCTTCTATGTAGGCCATCTGATTATGTAGGGGTTCGCATCTAGACATACTGAGGTTATTGTGCCCCTTTACTCATCAATCCCATCAAGTATGATAACCCATTTGGGATGTACCTCAGAAGACACATCCAACAGCTAGAGGGTCCACAAACATACTTCACCAAGAGGATTACTGGCCTCAGACATGTGTCTTATGCTGCCAGACTGAATGAACTCTTGCATTACTCAGTGGCATCTCAGTTACTCAGAGATGATTTTTGCTGGCCAACAAAGCCATGTCCAAGTCAGGTTTAATGGATATGCTCCACCTATGGGAATCCATATCACAGTGAGCCACACACTGTAATGAGCTACACCTTGCCACAACCATAACTGGAAGATGCTAGAGTGACAGATTCCTGTCACATATACTCCCCATGCTTTGGAACTACATCCCCGATTACATTATACGGAGCCTCGCACTAACACTCCATGGAAATTTTGCAGAGTGGATAGGGAATAGTGGATACACCCCAGGGATCCTGCAATTGGCTCTGCTCCACAGAGGGACAGTTAGTTAATCAATGGGGTGGCGACAGCGGACACATTTTGGCTAGGCTTATGAATGGCCTCGGGCAGTTATCCAAGTACCTACCTATGTACCTATGAACCTATACATACAGTATCAGCACATGCTGATAGCTTAATTTACTGGTCAGGTGTTGACTTACCTTGTGCTAATTGCAGTTGTGTGTGCAATAGCTGAGGGCTGCCTATGTAGGATGCACACAGTAGACCGGCTATACATGACAATTTACAGGTGGTCTTGTGTGTGCCATCCATGTTTACTGTGTGTGCAGGTGGAGAAGGGTGTCAGTCCGTAGGTGCCTACACTGTCCGTGTGTGTGCTATACGTTTCCTCTTTGCCAAGGCATGGGCATACTGGGCATGCCTCCATCTGCCTACTGGGGCTGGCTCAGGGTGTTCATGGTCAGAGCCCCTCTGTGCCTGTGGGGCCTATGGCAATGGTGGTGGGCTGTGAGGGCCTTCACCATTCTGTCCCTGCTGCAGCTGTTTCCGCAGGATCATAGTGTGTAGCATGGCACATACTATGAAGATGTGGGCACACGTGCCTGGAGAGTACTGCAAGGCTCCACCAGATATGTCCAAGCAACAGAACCGTGATTTCAGCATCCCAAACACACGCTCTATGATGATTCTGGTTTGTGTGTGTGCCTCATTATGGCATTCTTGCATGGGTGTGTGTGCATTTCTGATGGGAGTCATCATCCACAGTTCCAGTGCATAGCCAGCATCACCCACCAGGTAGCCATATGGGATGTCCCCCCTGGCAAATACCTGACACAGCTGTGAGGCATGCCAGATGTGGGAGTCGTGATAGCTTCCAGGGCTGCCAGCACACACATCCATGATAATGCCTTGGGCATTGCACATGACCTGGCAGTTGTTGGAGGGGTATCCCTTGCAATTTATGTATCGCCTACCCTGCTCACCGGGTGGTGACTTGATGTGTATGTGCGTGCACAGTCTATTGCACCCAGTACTTCTGGGTATTCTGCCACATGGTGGAAGAGACGCATATTGCTGGCCAACTCCTCCTGCGTTCGGGGGAAGTATATGTGCTCATTGGCATGTGGTAACATGGTATTCAGGAACTGGTGGAGTACCCTGGATGCGGATGCCTGTGAGATCCCCAGGATATCCCCAGTTGGCCTCTGAAAGGTATCTGTGGCTATAGCATTCTCAAGCTTACACGTACCTTCGTGTCCACTGGGATGGGTTCCCCTCTGTTACTTCTGGCTCTGAGACATGGCCGGCACAGCTCAACAAGTTGCTGTATTGTGTCCCTGTCCACCCTGTAATGCTCTACTATCTCCAGATCATTTAGCCCCTGGTAGGTTACCCTGGGTCTGAACACTCTTCTCCTCCTTCTTGTTCTTCTTCTCCTCCTTGTCAGCATCATCCTCCACACCACCTTCAGTCTCCAACATATGCTGGTGAATCAAAGCTATGGCAGCCTCTAACATGTACATATTAAAAGTTCCCCGTCTGTATACAACAATGGTGCAGAGTGTATGGGAATACACAAGTGTGTGTGAGGTGCTTTCACACTTTATACTATTGTGCTATGGATGCTGCTCATGCCATTGGGTGTGTATGTGCAATTCCAGCTGCAGGGTATCTTAATTATGGGTTTTACAGCGAGTACTGCAATTGCGGGGCCTTTGGTGTTGAATTATGCTTGCCTGCCATGATTCATCTGTTGCCCTTTAATTCACTTTTCAACCCGAATCCCCTCCCATTGTCAGGCATGCATCCAGCTGCCGGCTTTTTTGTTTTGTACTTTCCCTACCCAAGAATGTGTTGCGAAATGTGTTATGTAGCTGATCTACTGCAATTTTGTTTTGTTCTGCTGTGACAGTTCTGTTTTCTTTGCTGTATGGCACCTCCCCTTTCCTGTTCTGCAGGTAGCTGCTAGCAGCCTTGTTAGCTGTTGTCCATGGCCCACTGTGGGTTCCTAGGTGTTAATTACTCATTTGTACTCCAATTTCCATGCTGCAGCATGTCCTTATTTTCTTCCCGCTTCCTTCCTGTTTCAGCTCTGGTGCGTGCCACGCACAGCCGTTTACCAGGTTTCGAGCATGTTTTCATCCACGTTCACATGCACATTCAGTTACCTTGTGTGCTCTCAGCTAAACAAAGCTATGGCTACTTCAACACACCCCTATCCTGCAGCTTTGCTTAGCAATAGGCAAACCAGATTAGCAATGCTCCAATGTGCTTACAGCAAAGGTGGCACACCCCTCTCTTGATGTCATCTTTGTCTCCAAGGCACACCTCGGTGTTGTAATGCTACTCTGTGAGGTACATCCTTACACCGGCTGGAAATTTGTGATTCACTATAACTCCTCTCATTTGCAGGCATTGCCTATTAATTCCTAGTTACCCCACAGAACACTGTCACAGCCCCTTAGCAACCCTTGTGCCATGGTGTGATGTAGTATGCGTACCACTGACTATTATGGGGAAATCATAAAAAGTGTTACATTGCAGTTTTATTCCATATAATTCTATTTTCATTGTAATCCCATTTGCGTGCCGATACCCTGCACTTTGACTTCGTGTTAGTGTGGGCATAACATTAAATGTTCTTTTTTATATTTTGTGCATTTTTTTATGCCAATGGCTATATATTTAGCCATTGGCATATATTAACAGCATAATACATGTGTTTGGTCTGCTGTTATGGCTCCGATTTTATGTTTGCGAAAATTTAAACAGTTTTTTTCGTTTTACATTTCTGCATGCTTACACTACGCCTGCCCCACTTCCTGAATCGCTATATACCTTCATTTGCATGCTACACTGCTGCACATGGGGTGATTAGCATACAGGTGCCGGGAGTTGTGCGGGTGTAGCGCATGCAGGTAGTGCACGTGGAAACAGCTCGTACCTGAATCGCTTGGCGGCCACATTTGGTGTTAGATCGCTGACGCTATGCCTGCACCTGACACAAGCTTCATGAATCCCAGGGGTTATCTTCATACACATCGAAATGTGTCAAAGCAGACACCACTCCCTGAAACCAATATCCCTTTATCAACACATTATCTTCATGCAGATCGAAATGCGTCAGAGCAGACACCACTCCTGAAACCAATATCCCTTTATCAATACATTATCTTCATGTAGATCGAAATGCGTCAGAGCAGACACTCATGAAACCAATACCCTTTATCAACACATTACCTTCATGCAGATCGAAATGTGTCAGAGCAAACACCACTCATGAAACCAATACCCTTTATCAACACATTACCTTCATGCACATTGAAATGTGTCAGAGCAAACACCACTCCTGAAACTAATATCCCTTTATCAATACATTACCTTCATGCACTTCGAAATGCGTCAGAACAGACACCACTCCTGAAACCAATATCCCTTTATCAACACATTATCTTCATGCACATCGAAATGCGTCAGAGCAGACATCACTCCCTGAAACCAATATCCCTTTATCAATACATTATCTTCATGCACTTTGAAATGTGTCAGAGCGAACACCACTCATGAAACCAATACCCTTTATCAACACATTACCTTCATGCACATCGAAATGCGTCAGAACAGATATCACTCCCTGAAACCAATATCCCTTTATCAATACATTATCTTCATGCACTTCGAAATGTGTCAGAGCAAACACCACTCATGAAACCAATACCCTTTATCAACACATTACCTTCATGCACAATGAAATGCATCAGAGCAGACATCACCCCCTGAAACCAATATCCCTTTATCAACACATTATCTTCATGCACATAGAAATGCGACAGAGCAGACACCACTCCCGGAAAAGTACAGTTGTGTACACTTACCATAAATGTAGAAGTTAAGAGTGTATTCACTGTTGCAGTCATCACATTTGGGTTATCTGCCTGCAGGTAGCCCTCAGTCGGCCTGAATACCAGAGTCTTGGTGATTTCTGTAGTGGATGCTGTCGCTTCTTCCATGACATCAGGTCGTCAGGGGTATAAAACATGCAGCCGATGCCATTACATCAGTTTTTCTTGCCCCAGATGTCAAGAGACCCCACGACAGGAAGCAATTACATGGTGTGAACACCCGCAGCAGAAAGTAAATGCCAATGTTATAAGATACGGCCAAACAAAAAAGAATAGGTAGAGGTATAGAGAAGTCAGGGGGCTGGAGGGAGGGTAACCAGGACTGCAACAGTGAATATAATCTAACATCTACATTTATGGTAAGTGTACACAACTGTACTATGTTCTTTGTGTTTCACTGTTGCAGTCATCACATTTGGGTAGATTCCCAAAGCTGAGGATGGGTGGAGGCATTCAAGAAGCATTAGGGTTGGCAAACAGGCCCTCTAAAACTGCTGTGGCAAATCCAGCTCTGGATTTAGAAAAGATAGGCAAGTGGTAATGCTTGGTGAAGGTGTGTACAGAGCTCCAGGTTGCGGCTTCCAGGATGTCCCTGGTAGGGGCTCTCTTGAGAAATTCTGTAGAGGTTGATGTAGCCCTAGTGGAATGTGTTCCAATCCCCTGTGGGGTAGGTTTCCCATGGTGTTTGTAGCAGAAATGGATGCAGTGTGCTATCCATTTAGAAATGGTTTGCTTTGAAATGGCCTTTCCCTCTGCCCCTGTAGCAAAGCTGACTAGCAGCTGGCCAGATTTTCTGAAAGGTTTAGTCCTGTCCAGATAGAACCTAAGCTGCCTGTGCACGTCCAGGGAGTGCAGGATCCTTTTCCCTTTATTCTGAGGATTAGGGAAAAGGGTTGGCAAATGGACTGGTTGAAAGCCACACTAGATATCACCTTGGGCATAAATGACAGGTTAGTCCTGAGGGAAACCCTGTCTGCATGGAAGATAATGAAGGGTTCCACTGCCATAAGGGCCTGCAATTCAGACACTCTTCTTGCTGAAGTGATGGCTAGAAGTAAAGCTGTTTTCCAGGAGAGGAATTTTAACTCTGCTGAAGCAGCAGGTTCAAAGGGTGGAAGCGTGAGTTTTTCCACTACAAAGTTAAGGTCCCTGGCTGGAGTGGGAGCTCTCCTGGGGGAGGTCTTAAATTTTTGGCTCCTCTCAGGAACTGTTTGACCAGAGGATGAGAGAAGAGGAGTGGGCTCAGTATTATAATGAGCGAAGATGGCAGAGACATGAATCTTAACTAAAGAGAAGGATAGGCATTCGTGGAGCATTTCTATTAAGTAATCTAGTATATGAGGTAAGATGGTCACAGTTGTGTCCATTCCTTGAGACTAGCTCCAAGAACAGTATCTTTTCCACTTTTCTGAATAGGATTTTTTAGTACTAGGCCTCCTTGCCTCAAGGATGACTTCCAGCACCTGTTTACTGAGGGTTGCAGGGGATAAAGCCAGGCTGCTAGGTTCAGGGTTTGTAGCGGAGGATGCAAAATCTGGCCATCCTGCTGGGAAAACAGGGAGGGGGTCTGAGGCAGGTGCCATGGTGGCAGTACTGTCAGACTGCGCAAAAGTGGGTACCAGTGCTGGTGTGGTCAGTCTGGTACGATCAGGCTTGTCCTGTTTCGATCTTTAGTAGAACCTTTGAGAGGAGGGGCAGAGGGGGAAAGGCATACATGGAGAGGCTTTCCCATGTAAAGGACAGAGCATCCACTTTCCATGCTTGGCTGTGGGGAGTTCTGGTGCAATATTTGCTCAATTGACAGCTCTGAGGGGAGCATAGACGTCCACCTCTAGTACCCCCCACCTGTGAATCAGAAGCTTGAATGATTTGGGTTCGAGTTACCACTCGTGTAGGTCCATTAGATTTCTGCTTAAGTAGTCTGCCAGTGAATTTAGTTTGCCTGGCAGGAATTGAGTTTGCAGGTGCACTTGATTGCTCAGAGCTGTGTTCCACAGAGCCATGGCTAACCTGCAGAGTGGGTAGGAATGGGTTCCCCCCTGCTTGTTTATGTACCACACAACTGTGGTGTTGTCTATCTTTATCAATAGTTGCCCTGGAAGAATAAGGCATTTGAAGGCTGTCAGAGTATTCTGTACAGCTAACATTTCTTTTTGATTGATATGCAGGTGCATTTGCTTTGGGCTCCATTTGCCTTGAATACATTGTCCTGCCATGTGGGCCCCCCATGCATAGTCTGAGGAGTCTGTTAGGGTTTGGGCGGCAGGGGGGGGTGAGTGAAAGGGAGTCCTTTGTTGTGGTAGCAGGCCTCTGCCCACCAAAGGAACTTTGCCCTTAGGCAAGGAATGATAGGAATAGTTTCCAGGTCCTGAGAATGTTGACACCACAGACTTTTTAAGCACCACTGAAGTTTCCTCTTATGCAGTCTTGCATACGGAATTAGTAAAATGCAAGAGGCCATGAACCCTAGGGCTTGCAATATTTTTCTTGCTGATAGCTGGGTTTTGGTGGCCAGTAGTTTGCCAAATAAATTTGTTTTTCTGGAGTGAGGAATGCCATCTGGGAAGTCGTGTTCAAGCTTGATACCAGGAATACAATCTGTTTACTGGGTACCTGATGTGATTTCTCTTTGCTGATGGTGTACCCCAGTGAAGTTAGAAGTCTCTTTACAAATGTCAGGTGCTGGAGTAGCAATTCCTGACTGTCTGCCTGAATCAGGCAGTCATCCAAGTATGGGTAAATTTGAATTTTTCTCTGCCTGCAATATGCAATGGCTGGAGCCAGGCACTTTGTGAATACCCTGGGCACAGTAGATAAGCCAAAGGGAAGTGCAGAGAACTGATGGTGCATAGAGCCTGCTCTGAAACGTATATATTTCCTGCAAGATTCCCTTATGGGGATGTGCAGATAAGCTTCTTTTAAGTCTAGGGTGACCAGCCAGGAGTCCTTGGCTAGCATAGGAAGCAGCTGTTGGAGTGTAAGCATTTTGAACTTTGGTACCACCAGGAAGGTGTTGAAAATTGACAGATCCAAGGTAGGGCGCCAAGAGTTTTCTTTTCTGGGTACCAGAAACAGTCTGGAGTAAAAACCTTGTCCCCTTTGGTCTGATGGGACAGGTTGAATAGCTTTGATACTGAGAAGAGAAAGTACTTGCTTTTGGGCCTCTGCCCACTGGTTTGGGGGGGGGGGGGGGAGTCTGGCCATCCATTTGGGATTGGCAGTGAGTGGAAGTAGAATCTGTATCCCTGGGACCCAAGTCTGTCTTGGGTGATGTACTCCCAGTTTTTTGCATGCAGGGCAAGTTTTCCTCCTAAGGGTGCAAGTACTTGGGCAAGGCTTGGAAGAGTTAAGGATAAGTCATTGTGAGATTTTACCACAGGTTGGTGCCTTACTACTCCCTGTTTTAGAGGTGGGAGCACTCCATTGCTTAGATCTGTGCATACCCTGAGACTGTAATCTTGGTCATCTGTTGTCCCTGGGTTTGGACCGAGAAGGTCTGGGAGGGGCTGGAAAGGACAAGTGTTTTGAAGGCCAATGCCTTCTGAATCTAGGACGCTGTACCTGGAGGAAATCTTTAACAGTTTGCATAGATTTAGCTTTTCCCCCCTTCTTTTTGAGGACTTCTGCTTTATTGCCAAACAGGCGTTCTTGATTCACTGGTGCATCTAGTAATTCTGCTTTGACATGGTCTGGCAAGATTTGTTCCTTAAGCCAAGCATGCCTTCTAAGAACAGAACCAGTGACAGCAGCCCTGCAAGATGCTTCTAAGGCATCAAAACCACATTGCAAAGTATGTTTTCCAACTTGGTTAGCAGAATGCATTAACTCTTGTAAATCTTTATGTTCTGCAGAATCAGGAATCAACATCATTTTCTATTTAAAGTAGCTCCATAATATGTTGCTGATACTTTAACACATGAAACTAGCAATTTAAAGCCCTGATGGCAAGAGTAGCAGAGGTGCATACCTTTTTACCCCATCTGTTTAAAGCCCTAGAGTCCCTGTCCGAAGGGGTAGGGTTTTTGGCTGTTGCAGCCTTAATGCCTTTAGGTCCCTAGGAAATGTTCTCTAGATCCGCAGCAGGATTCTTAAAGAGGAACTTGTGGGAGTCAGGTACTCTGTAGTACCAGTCAAGTTTCCTGGGAGCTGGAGGCAAAGTATCAGTGATAAGGCTGGATTCCAAGAAGACATATAAAATCTCCGGAACAGGAGGGATAGCTAGAGGCCTGTGCTGAGGCAAGTTTAAAAATTCCCCGAGTCTCTTTTTGGACTGTGGGTAGTCCTGACACTCCCAGCGGAAATGCTCTCTAAGGGTATGCAGGGTTTCACCAAAGGAAAAATCTTCTGGTGGGGAAGCAGAAGTAATGGAATCCTCTGCATCAGAATCCTCATAGATAGATAAGGGTATGTCCTAGTAATCAGAAGGGTCAGAGACAACAGACTCATGATCTGAAAAATCAGAAGGAAAATCAGTTCATGGTCTTTTTGAGGGGGAAGGCTGGCTTCCCTTAATTAAAGTAATAAAATCTTCAGCCATTCTAAGTATTTGTTTCTGAGGCATGTGGGCCTGAGAATGTGCTTTGGTCATCCATTTCCTAGGTGTAGTGCGAACTCTGGGCCTGAGAAAGTCTGTATTTTTGGTTTGAAACAAAGTCGTTGGTTTAATATGAAAATCGTAAGGCCTGAGTACACCCACAGAAGCCGGTGCCTGCACAGCAGTTCTGGACCCATCCAAGGTAGAGACATCTGCAGGTTCCATAGTCGAAGAAGCAACTTGCAGCATACTGGACTCCGAATGGGTCTCAGTAGAGGCCTGCAAATCTGTAGAAGCGGATATCGGGGGCTGCGAAAGTGCCTCACTAAGTACCATCGGACTGGTGTCTAGTTTAACGGAAGCGTCGTTGGCAGTTTTGAACCTATGCAGTCCGTCTTTATCCTTACATTTTTTCAGAAGATCGGTAGTCGGATGGCTTATCAAAGCCATTTTGGAATATGGAGAATGAGAGCAAACGAATTTAGCAACAAAAATAGCCCAATGACGAATAGTTCAGGCATTGAACAAGGCACAAAACCGACAGCGAGGAACATCGTGGTCTGGGCCTAAACAGGTGATGCAGTAAGAATGAAAATCTATGTGAAGTATTGGCTTTCCACAGGCAAGACCATTAACTTTATCTGACCTCTGTTAGAGCAAGAAAAGGATCCCCAACAGGGTACTTCTTTTTTAGAAGACTTCAGGTCTAAAACTCGAAAAATGAAAATTTCAGGAGGTGGCCGACCGGCACTTGGGAACTGCTTCTGCTTTGGATACTGCACAGGAAGAAAAGCTGATGTAATGGCGTCGGCTGCATGTTTTACACCCCTGACGACCTGACGTCATGGAAGAAGCGACAGCATCTGACGCAGAAATCCCAAGACTCTGGTATTCAGGCAGACTGAGGGCTACCTGCAGGCAGATAACCCAAATGTGATGACTGCAACAGTGAAACACAAAGAACATCCAATATCCCTTTACTAATGCACTATTTTCATCCTCATCTAAATCTGTCTCTAGCACGGCTAAAACCCAAGTCTTTAAACAGCAGAATACTCTTAGTTTATGCTAGCTGTTTTTGCAAACATATTTACATTCCACATTACAAAACAAAGCACATAAATTATTACAAATATAAAGATATAACCACCTAAAAATATCCTAAATGTTGTTAATGGCTTAAAAATACTCTATTACTGGACCCAAACAATTTCCAAACCACAGAACAAACCTCTAAAAAAATATTTACAAACGCTGCTCTCTCTGAAATAACCATCCGCAACAGTAAACATGAAAACAGTAAAATAATTTAAAGTATGTGTAATTTAATCAGCTTTCCAGGCAAAGCCTTACATGTAACTGCAAAAATAAAGACACTCAAATATCACAATTATGTGCAACTCAACCAGCAAAGAACTTGTCTGAAAAGTTAACCACTTAACTAAAAATGAAACAAAAAAAAAAAAAAAACTTGGGGAAAACAAGTAACTCTTCTAATCACTCTCTCCTCCATTAGAAATATGTTCTAATAGTATACATTCATACATATAAATACTAATAGTATACACTCATACATATAAACACTAATAGTATACACTCATACATATAAACACTAATAGTATACACTCATACATATAAACACTAATAGTATACACTCATACATATAAACACTAATAGTATACACTCATACATATAAACACTAATAGTATACACTCATACATATAAACACTAATAGTATACACTCATTACATATAAACACTAATAGTATACACTCATTACATATAAACACTAATAGTATACACTCATACATAGAAACACTAATAGTATACACTCATACATAGAAACACTAATAGTATACACTCATACATAGAAACACTAATAGTATACACTCATACATAGAAACACTAATAGTATACACTCATACACAGAAACACTAATAGTATACACTCATACATAGAAATACTAATAGTATACACTCATACATATAAACACTAATAGTATACACTCATACATATAAACACTAATAGTATACACTCATACATATAAACACTAATAGTATACACTCATACATAGAAATACTAATAGTATACACTCATACATATAAACACTAATAGTATACACTCATACATAGAAATACTAATAGTATACACTCATACATAGAAATACTAATAGTATACACTCATACATAGAAATACTAATAGTATACACTCATACATATAAACACTAATAGTATACACTCATACATATAAACACTAATAGTATACACTCATACATATAAACACTAATAGTATACACTCATACATAGAAACACTAATAGTATACACTCATACATAGAAACACTAATAGTATACACTCATACATAGAAACACTAATAGTATACACTCATACATAGAAACACTAATAGTATACACTCATACATAGAAACACTAATAGTATACACTCATACATATAAACACTAATAGTATGCACTCATACATATAAACACTAATAGTATACACTCATACATATAAATACTAATAGTATACACTCGTACATATAAATACTAATAGTATACACTCGTACATATAAATACTAATAGTATACACTCATACATATAAATACTAATAGTATACACTCATACATATAAACACTAATAGTATACACTCATACATATAAACACTAATAGTATACACTCATACATATAAACACTAATAGTATACGCTCATACATATAAATACTAATAGTATACACTCGTATACACTCATACATATAAATACTAATAGTATACACTCATACATATAAACACTAATAGTATACACTCATACATATAAACACTAATAGTATACACATGCATATAAATACTAATAGTATACACTCATACATATAAATACTAATAGTATACACTCATACATATAAATACTAATAGTATACACTCATACATATAAATACTTCAAGCACGGGCATTAATGCACCTCTAGCTTGCCAATATACTAAAACACCTGTGCCCATAATAAGTGTCCAGGCTGTTTTAAAAATATCTAAACTAGTGCCTGCTTTAATATAATTTGGTAGTTTACTCCATGCATTAGCTACTCTCTCAGAGAACCAATTAGTGCACTTCTCATTCCTACACAGTTTTCTACAGAGGTCGTCTGATGATTCTCTACTAATTTTTCATAACCCCAAACTATATGAAATGTTTTCACTTAGCTGGATTCTTTGTTCTTTTTTATTGTATGTTCACTTCAAATTGTTTTTATGGAATTTAATTAAATAATTGAATAATTATGGTATTAGCACACAATTAAGTAATTTGGAGGTTCTATAAAAAGTGGATGTAGTGGTGTGGACTTCTATTCCCACTGAAGGCGCATTTGCCGAGGTACTAGGAAGCACCAATAAACTGGTTACATCTGTTCATTGGAGTTCCTGTGGATTGTGTTCTGGCTCTACCTTTCAGTCCTGTTGGTTTCAATTGTATTTATTTTTTTGTACATTTTTTTTGGGTCAGAACAGGGAATACCCCTGCAGTATTACACTTTGCTTTAGGGAATACAGTAGAATACAGAATAGGAGATACCCTTGCATTATATTATGTTTTAGGAAACACTACTGCAGTACTGTACAGAATAGATAACATCCCTGCAGTATTATGCTGTGCTTTAGGGAATACCCCTGCAGTATTCTACAGAACAGGGAAATACCGCTGCAGTATTAACCAGAACCAGGAATATCCCTATAGTATTATACAATGCATTAGGAAACACCCCTGCAGTAGTATACAAAATAGGGAATACCCTTGTAGTACTGTACTATGCTTTATGGAATACCATTGCAGTATTATACAGAATAGGGAATAGCTTTGCATTTTTATACTGTGATTAGGTAAATAGGTAAATTTCAGTTACTGGATAATAAGTGCACTGCCTGGATGCCAGCAAAGAAGAAATTTTGAGAACCTGAATGAAAATAAACTATAAAAAGGTGAGGAGAAAACAGAGGTTGATAAGAATCCTGCAGCCTTTCCTCCACTGCCTCTCCTCCCCAAGGTACTCCTAAAGGTCAGACAAGAGAAGCCAAAGATGATGCTGATTGCCCCAGACTGGCCCTGCCAGCACTGGTATCCAATCCTAAGGAAATTGTCTCAATGCCCGGCTTGGACCCTGCCCCAAATACCTCATCTACTATCCCAACAAAACAATCAGATCCTGCACAGCCAACTAAAGACCTTAAATCTGGCAGCATGGCGAATAATGTAGTGATACAAAACGCGCCTCTCACTAAAGCTGTAATGGATGTCATTTTGGAGGCCAGGAGGCCTAGTACCAGAAAATCTTACACTGGAAAATGGAAGAGATTCTGTGCTTGGAACCAGGCACAAGGAATTGACAGAGCTGTACCAAATATTCCTCAGATTTTGCAATACTTAACTGAGATGCTGGACAAAGGCCTATCCTTTTCATCAATTAAAATGCATGCCTCTGCCACTTCAGCTCATTACAATATAGAGCCACCAATCTTTTCTCATCCCTTGTTAAGGCAGTACCTCAGAGAAGCCAAAAACTTAAGGCCTCCAAGGAGATCACCAATACCAGCATGGGACTTCAATTATGTTTTGGAAAAACTCACCCTGCCTCCTTTTGAGCCAGCCGCTACAGCTGATATAAAGTTTTTATCTTGGAAAACAGCTCTGCTCCTAGCAATACCCTCTGCAAGACGAGTCTCAGAGCTACAGGCACTCATGGCTGTGGAACCTTTTATCATTTTTTATCCAGACAGGGTTTCTCTGAGGACCAACCCGACATTTATGCCTAAGGTAGTGTCCAGTGTGGCCCTTAACCAAACTATTCATCTGCCTACTTTTTATCCAAACCCACAGAATAAGGGGGAGAGAATTCTGCATTCTTTGGACATACACAGACAGTTACGCTTCTACTTGGACAGAACCAAAGCTTTCAGAAAGACAGAGCAACTACTAGTGGCATATGCTGCAGGATCACAAGGAAAGGCCATCTCAAAGCAGACTATTTCAAAGTGGATAGGCCACTGCATTAGTTTCTGCTATTCACAACATGGCAAGCCAGTGCCTAAGGGCATTAGGCCACATTCAACCAGAGCAGCAGTCACTTCAGCAGCCTTCCTCAGGGGAGTACCAACCAAAGACATTTTAGAGGCTGCTACCTGGAGTTCAGTGCACACCTTTACAAAGCACTATCATTTACCACTCTACTCTAAATCCAGGGCAGGCTTTTCCACTGCAGTTCTGCAGGGCCTCATAGCCGCTCCTAATGCTATTTAGCTCCAGCCTCCCAACCATAGCTTTGGGATTCAACCCAAGTGTAATGACTGCAACAGTGAAACACGAAGAACATAGTACAGTTGTTTACACTTACCATAAATGTAGATGTTAGAGTGTATTCATTGTTGCAGTCCAGGTTACCCACCCACCATCCCCTATATTTCTGCTGCAACTTATCTGCACTTCTCTAATCTATACAACCTATGTGGAATATTTGCTTGTAGATGAAGGTACCATATATTTTGGTGCATGCATGTTTCATTGGCATATTTTTAGCCTACCTTTTTGGGGGCAACTGACATCTGGGGCAAGAAAAACTGAAGAAAATGGCGTCGGCTGCATCTTTTATACCCCTGGCGCACGGACGTCGGGGAAGAGGCGACAACAACCGACGCCAGACCTAGACTTTGGAATTCAGGCCGATTGAGGGTAGCCTGCCAGCAGGATAACCCAAGTGCAATGACTGCAACGGTGAATACACTCGAACATCTACATTACAAATACAAATATTTTTAAAATTTGCTTTTAATATTAATTTTATATTTTGCTTTATTACTAGTTAATTTACAGTAATTGATCTGATGTAATGAGTACAATAACTGGTTTAACTGACACACTTGGTTATTTACCATCGATTTGTACTTATGAGCAGCTGTTAAGCGTTAGTACATAGAAACCAGGTACTCTATGTCTCTTTTTGATAGTTTGTTTCTTATGCGTTTTAATTGATAAAATGTTTTTAACTGTTACCTAAATCCTTTCAGGAAGTGATGTTACCACACTGATAGTATTTATCCACACAAGAGTGTGGCGCTAGTTCTTTTATTATAACTTCCTCTGAAGAAGCTACCTTGTTAGAGTAGCGAAAACGCTGCTAGTGCTTTGTAAAAATAAATAAAAAATTGCGTTAAGGAACTACTTGGTTGGAGAGGTTTCTTTGAGTTTCGAAGCATTGTTTCGCTAGTTTGTCTTTGCTTCAGGTGTTTCACAGTTTCCGTATGGCTTCGGAACTTATGCAGAGCCCTCCCAGCCCTAACATCTTTGGGACTAACAACTCCAATAACTTGGACATTTCCAATTTGCTGCTTGTGGTTACACAGAGACTCGACTCGTTGAATGAACGATTCGAGTCTTTTGAAAGGAATTACCCAAACCAGACTTCCGTTTGTTTGGACACTACTTCTCTCGAAGCCAGTATTGACGTAGTGCTCAGTGGATCGCAGGGCTCTATTCCTGCAGCACAACCAGTGAGAACGGCAGCTTCAATGAGTAAATCCCTTCCAATTAAAGTACCTGCGGTTTCTTCAAACAGCTTAAACGCGACGGACGGGCAGGAAGATGCACCTATTGGCGTTTCATCAATATCCGAATGGATACACAATACAGGTGACTTTTTGACATTTATAAAACCTTTACAGTATGTCTCGGTGCTGGACTCTAATGTTCCAGTTAAATGCCTTGAGTCTGTTACGGACAAATTGAAACTGTTGGACAATAAAACCTTTAAGTTAAGGAAGCTGCAGCTTGAAGTGGCATACTTCAAGCAATGCCTGAATGAAGGCTCAATACCTAAGGGTTTAAGAAACTGTTTTTCACCATCTAATTTAATTAACAACAATGATTTTTTGACTGATCTAAAAGTGCTTTTTCAGAAACAGGGCACTCAACTTATCGAGCTGATAGTGAAGTATTATTCTACCAGTATTGATAATTTGACTATAGAGGTTTGTGCATTAGATGAAGAGATTAAGCTTAATGTTTCTTTTTCTAAGTTTAAATTTGATTATGCTCGCATCTTCTCAAGTATTGATACATACTTAGTGAAGATTAAATCAAATAAATCTAAAAAATTATATAGAGATAGGCTGGCATATTCAAATGATAAGGCCTACCCTAAGTTGTGTGTTAAATACCAAGACGAAGGGAAAGACGATTTACCTGACCATACTGGCAGGGAGGAGATCTTAATTTCACCTAATGCAAACGTTGACATCTACTAATACTGAAGGTGAAAATGGCCTTAGGAGAAGTAATAGGAACAGAGATAAACAAGGAAATAAGGGCGGATATAATGAACCACCTAATAATAATAATCCAGCCACTAACAGTAATTCTAACTCTGACCACACTTTTTTAGGGAACCGGAACAACTCGACCCGCCGGAGGGGGAACAAGAACTGGAATCGTTGAGTTGCTTTGACACCAGTGCAACTAAGCGCTTCCCCATTATAGTATTAAACGAACGGGGAGACTTTACAATATATAATTTTTCTTCCCTCATTTTGGAACCGGAACTTGTTGAATTACTAGCCTTAGGCAACACATTTGTTCCATCTAGATGATGTGATGTAGCTAGAGTATTGTTAGATTTAAAATGTTATGTAAGAAAACTGAATTTAAAACTGTTATTTAATGATTCAACAAGGAACCATACCAATAGTTTAAAACTTTCTAGTGTTTTCAACCCCCCTTTACATGTGGGATTAAAGATGTTTTGAGAGTGCATGTGAATTGGATATCAGATATATGGACAAGGTACATACTCCAATGGCTAACCAATTTAACATTACTAAAGAACAACTTTTGGCCCTCAATAAGTTACGTGAATCTTCGGTCAGAATTATTAAACCTGACAAAGGGGGCGGGTTGGCCATTTTTGAACAAACTGACTATGTTGAGAGAATGCTTAAGGTGTTGGATTCTCCAGCTTATGAGGCCTCTACACTCAATGAAATGAACGGCTGTATCAATAGAATTAGAGGCTATTTCAGGGATCTTTTTATCGATGGGAGAACTGATTTAGACACTCTTAAGTATATCGACATCTTGCATCCTAAGATCCCTGTCATGTTTGGGATACCCAAAGTACATAAAAACTTGGGGGATCCACCCATGAGGGCATTGATTGATGGGAGATCGTCAATCTCATACCCTTGTTCTAAATACATCGATGTTTTGCTCTCAAAATATTTGGAATTTATCCCGAGCATTTGTAAAGATTCCTGGTCTTTTTTGACTAACATGAATGACATCTGTTTGGAGGATACTATTAATTTTCTTACTATCGACGTTGTCGATCTGTATACCTCCATTCCACACCAGGAAGCGGTAGAATGGGTTGAATTGCTCTTAATTGAGTTGGGAGCCCCTAGGAATGACATCAATAATGTCACGGAATTGTTAGACATTGTCTTGTCATCTAACTTTTTCACGTTTGAAAAGGAATTTTACATTCAGAAGCGAGGTGTGGCTATGGGCTCACCTTGCGGGGCTTGTGTAGCTAATATATTTATGGCCTACTGGGAAAGGCATTTTGTTCTTAACCACCCAGTATGGAAAGAAAGGATAGTTTACTACACACGCTTTCTGGATGATGTTTTTATCCTTTTCAAAGGTGATTTAAAACTAGCACATTCCTTTGTTGACTTTTTGAATCAAACGACAACATTTTTGAAATTCACGTACCGTTTCGCCACCGATGAGATTGACTACCTTGATGTTAGGTTGTCAAGAGTCCCAACAGTCCCAACAGCTTCTAAGTTGAAGTCTGCTATTTTCAGGAAGGATACATATGTTAATTCCTTCCTGCACTACACGAGCTCGCATCCTTTCAAATTAAAAAGAGCTATAGTGAAAGGACAGTTGGTGAGGGCGTTAAGAATGTGCAGTGACTTGTTCGATTTCTCACTTGAATGTGCATTTTTAAAGGGGCTGTTTATGAACCGGGTTTATCTCCAAAATTTAATTGAGGATTTGATAAGTGAAGTAGAAACTAAGAGGTCTAACGGCTTTTATAAGCCACTTCTTATGGGCATTCTTGAAGTAGATTTTGATACAACTGAGGTACTAGACACTACAACAAATTTACCCATAGGACACGATACCACAACTATTGCTGAAACCTTTCCAGAAGAGTACCCATGCAGTTTCATTACTACTTTTAATCTTAATTCCAAATACATCCAAGGAATTTTGATTAAGAACTGGCATTTTATCTCTAGCAACTCTATGCTAGTAGGAAAACTGGGAGAAATACCTCGTACAGTTTTTAAGAGGGGAAGGAACATTAAGGAACTGCTGCAAACCAGTTCAGTAGGAGAGGCTCATAATAGGATCATGGGCTCTTTTGCATGCGGATTTTGTAACTGGTGCAATTTCATAAAGACAGGTAGCTCTTTTTGTATTATGGAGAAAAAATATGATATCCATTATAGGATTAATTGCGACACCAAATCAATCATCTATGTGGCTTTTTGCACTTGCTGCCCTGCCTTCTATGTCGCTAAAACCGACAGAAGGTTTAAGGAACGCATTTACCAGCATTGCTATGCTATTAAAAACAACAAGTGCGAAAATGCTCTGGCTAAACACACAGTGAACCATCCAGGGCACGGGTTTCTTTTTATGGGCATAGACCATATGCCCACTTCTATTAGAGGCGGCCCTACTTCATTATTACTAGAAATCCGTGAACTACTGTGGCAGCTCAAACTGGATGCTTTTAACATACCAGGGCTTAATGAAAGTTGCAATATTGCACCTGCCTTAAAATACAAATCCTACTTGAGATAAATTGTTTAGGTGTTATTTAAATTAAATTAAAACAAATTTTAGATTGGATTTTTTATATATTTTTTTATATGTCTTAGTTCTTAACTTACTTGTTTATAGGTAAGGACATCTTTTGTTGGTATATATTATTATAATACACCTTTACTGATTTATTCAAACAAGAACTTGTAAATTGAATACACCTTCATTATTTTTAGTGAAGTTTTCTTATGGAGTATATACTTTTCTGTAGTTAAGGGAGTCACACACATTTTTTACAATCTTTTGACATATGTTTTTTAGTAGAATTTATGATGCATGACAAATGTTTTTTTGATTTGAATTACTTGAAAAGCTGGTATAAAATACAAATATTTTTAAAAATTTGCTTTTAATATTAATTTTATATTTTGCTTTATTACTAGTTAATTTACAGTAATTGATCTGATGTAATGAGTACAATAACTGGTTTAACTGAAACACTTGGTTATTTACCATCGATTTGTACTTATGAGCAGCTGTTAAGCCTTAGTACATAGAAACCAGGTACTCTAGGTCTCTTTTTGATAGTTTGTTTCTTATGCGTTTTAATTGATAAAATGTTTTTTACTGTTACCTAAATCCTTTCAGGAAGTGATGTAACCACACTGATAGTATTTATCCACACAAGAGTGTGGCGCTAGTTCTTTTATTATAACTTCCTCTGAAGAAGCTACCTTGTTAGAGTAGCGAAAACGCTGCTAGTGCTTTGTAAAAATAAATAAAAAATTGCATTAAGGAACTACTTGGTTGGAGAGGTTTCTTCGAGTTTCGAAGCATTGTTTCGCTAGTTTGTCTTTGCTTCAGGTGTTTCACAGAACATCTACATTTATGGTGTGTACACAACTGTACTTTTTAAGTGGAAGCAAATAAATGACAGAACAGAACATGCAATGAAACGTTTTTCCTTAGCAAATAAATGTTCATACTGTAACATGAGAAGATTGAATCTGTAGGCAATTGTGCATCTGTTTATGTTTCTGTGGAGACGAGCTGATAATGAGGGCAATAAAAACAGAATGCTTTTCTTTCAATGGCTAAAAAGATAATATTTTCTGAAAGCATTCAAGTTGTTTTCTACATCTGGAAGAAGAATAAAGATAAGACAAAAACAGACAGCACTTGGGGAAAATAGAAGCACAGGTTGTACTGTGCGTCTTAACATGGATAACCTTAACTACAGGTCAATTAAACTCTGTCAGTGTAGCTGTTAGTCTGGGAAAACTGCTTCATTATTTGAAAAATGTACATAGTTATGTCTGTTTGTATTAAGTTATTAGGTTCAGGAGGTGTTCTGGGAAGCAACTTTTTTTGAGGATTTTCATTAAAACAAAAAAAGTGCTGTAAGATGCGACAGATTCAAACATGACAAGAAACAAATAGGTCAACCCGTCAAACAGTGGTGCATGCATGCAACACAAAAACTGAAACTAGACATTTAAAAAAAAGCTGTTAGACAACAGGTGGGAATAATAAGTTCTTCTTATTGTGGCAACACTTTCCATCTCATCTCTGAACATAAATTGTCTCACAAATACATACAAAAAAGAGAGTACTGAATTATATGAAGAAATGCATAGTGTAAATACCTATGCTACAAGAGACGCATTTGGAAAGCAATGGCCATGTGAATTTGATAAAGAAAGGATTTCAGGGTGGTTATTCAGCAGAATATCTGGAACAAAGGAAAAGAGAAGTACTTACATTAATTGCTAGAGGAGCTATAAGTAATAGAAGAAGAAAGACAATAGATTTGTAGTAGTAAGGGGCTACTGGCAAGGGAGGAGGATTATGCGGCATATTCCACCTAAAACTGCTATTGTTCTAGTTTCAGCAGGGAATATTACTTGCAAATAAAATTCCAATCCTCATCTGTAACAGTGAGGATGTAACTAGGGGCCTACAACAGAAAATATAACAAAAAAGGGTAGATTACTTTGAAGAAATGCATGAAAATATTTGGTATGGAAGATGGTCTAGGTAGTGCCATCTACAGATGAGCTGGCTGTAGATGACACTACCTATACTCAGCCAGAAGAAATAGCAAACCTGATGGCCAATAAGATCAGCTCAAATTTCAAAGCGCCATCAAAGGACCCATGAAGCTATCGACAAGGACCTAGGAAACTATTGACAAATAAGTTTGACTAGCCTTGTATGCAAGGCTATAGAAAGAATAATCATGGACCTAATCAACGATATAGGAAATTTTCCGACTCTACACCCGACCCAGTCCAGTTTTGTCAAGGCCAGGTCCTGCCTGCTTAATCTGGTGGACTTCTTTGTGAAGGTCACCAAGGTCATGGATGAGGGTAAGTCTGTGCGCATACCTCCCACCTTGGCCTAGCCAAGGCATCTGACAAAATATCCCACTTGGTATTCCAGACAAACTCACAAAATTGGGCATAAAACTCTGCCACCAGATGGATAGCCAAATGGCTCATGGATAGGACACGTTATTAGATTGGGGGAATCCACATCCAGTAAAAGGCCACTCACCAGTGGAGTACCACAGGGCTCAGTGCTGGGTCCCCTTCTGTTTGGGATATACTTCTCAGATGTCAAGACGAATGTAAATGGCCTTTGGCTGACCAAGTTTGCTGAGGACTGCAAGCTGGGGCAATCACCGACTCCTCAAACAATGTTGATATCCTACAGAAAGGCCTGACACAGACTAATGATTGGTTTCAGAGCCATGGCCTCAGACTAAATGCGATGAAGTGCATAATACCCTTTGGGAAATCAAATACCCCTGCAAACTACAACACTGATAGCAACCCCCTAAGAGTGGACACAATGGCGAGAGATCAGAGTACTCAAAGAGATAGTAATCTGAACTTTGACCACCTCCATGGTGGTATGGAAATCCTACTATGTGGTCTCAGCTTACAAATAACTGCATGGCATCTAGATCCAAGGATGCCATAGTATTACTGTACTCGGCCCTCATCAGACCAATAATAGAGTATAATGCACCCTATGGCATGTACCTCCCAGGTACCTGCCACAGTTGGAGCATCCTCAGAGGATTCTCACCAGAAAAATACAGGGAATAACAAAGATGTCATATGCAGACTAATTAAAAACCCTATCACTGTATTCAGTGTCATACCGATTACCGAGTGATGTTTTATGCCTTACCTACAAGCCAGTCTCGGACCCAACCCCGATAGAAATGTTGCATATTCCAAAAACTAACTGTACGAGGGTTACCTGCTCCAAGGATATAAACCTGATCTCTTGATATGAATAGATCATGTTGGAAAGATAGCTATGAGTCCCAGAGATTGCCTCTCCTCGGGAACACGTTTCCTGTTCATGTGAAATACAGACTTTCTCTGACAATCTTCAAGCATAATCTGGACTAATAAATGGGAAATTGTAAATTCACTCCTGAAGGGCCACCTATGTCCCTTACGGACAGAGGCAGTCTGCAAAAATTATCAAAAACCCACTTGATGACCCTTATCTTTCCTGTAGGGATAGAAACAGTGGGTAAAACTGGCTGGGCTTGTGAGGGGGTCCTGGTAATCTCCTATGAAGTGCAGTCGCTTTTACCATCATTCCCAATATGGTAGGTGTTGAATCTGGTAAGCAGTATCTGATTAGATACAGTGACTACGGTGAGAGACATAGATTTGATTTGTTTGTTCCTGGAGGTTATCCTGGAAAACATTTTCCTCTTTAACCAGGTCATGTATTTACAGCGAGATGGTGTAGCTATGGGCACTTCATGTGCCAATAGCTACGCCAACATGTTTCTGGCTCTTTGGGAGGAGGATATGTTGTTCTCCATGGATGCCTTCAGGAGACACGTCCCCTTTTATAGTCATTTCGTAGATGATGTCTTTTTTATTTGGACTGGGGGCACGGATGAGTTGAATACATTTGTCATGTACATGAATAGGATGACTGATTACCTAAAATTTACTATGGCATCCTCTCGTAGTAAGACAGGGCATTTGGACAGTGGACTCATTAATACAGGTGTATATAGAAAAAGATGTCGCAGGAAAACCTTGCTACATAGGCGCAGTATGCACCCCCAGTATGTCTTTAAGAACGTGATTAAAGGACAAGGAATGAGGGTATCTCGGCTCAATGCCTCTGATGGGGGATACCGCTCTGAACGGAGTGGTTTAAAAGAGATTTGAAAAGCGAGGGTAGTCAGGTCGAGATTGATGAAGAAATACTTGAGTGAGATTCCCTTAGATGGGGGAGAGCCAGCCCTTATTTTTCCAGGAGGAGGGAATTTGAGTCACAGCATCTCTCTTTGGTTCAACCCTCTGAGATTAGAATACCTATGTTCTACACCACAGATAACAGAAAGATATATGAGGTGATCAGTAAGAACTGGGGGGGGGTTTGACAACTAACCCTGACATTAGGAATATTGTTGGTGATCAACCGAAGTTTAGGTTTAAGAATAAGCCGAATTTGAAGAGAATCCTATGTCAACCTTTTGACAGACATGACCCTGGACATGTGCATGGTTCGAGTACACACCCTTGTGGACATTGCAATTTTTGTAGCTATAAAGGTTCCAGTGGAAGGTTTATTCATCCAGACACAGGACAGAGTTATACTTTCACTTTTCTGGCAGATTGTGCCACATCACATGGGGTATACCTTGCGGTCTGTGACGCCTGTCGGTCTTTCTATGCTGGGAAGACTAACAGGATGTCGGGAAACAGAGTAGGGGAACATCTGTATGGTATAAAGGTGAGATCCTCTACCAATGCTCTTGCCAAACAAGTACTAGCAACAGGAGAAGACCACACCTTCAGGTTTATGGTGATCGATATCATTAAGCCCCATGTCCGAGGAGGGGGCAGTACAAATTGCACTTAGGGAAGGGAAGTGAAATGGATTCTAAGGTTTAGGGCAGACAGAAGTAGAGGTCTCAATGAGAGAGCCTCACTAAAGCCGTTCCTGAAATTCTGAAGGCTGCATGTTGGTTAAATTCAATACTAAATTTTATATAGATCAGCAAAATTATTATAGAATGCTCTATTTTATGTTTTTATTGTTGATATGCACACACATATTTCAATTTTAACTGTTATAGGTTGTGCATTTTGTACGATATGTTTTTGTATATCTGGGATCGGTCTCTATTTATTTGAAACTTGGTTTCTGTTAATTGTTTGAATGCCTTGATCGGTTGAATTACAATATATTAGTGAAGTTAACCGCACTATGTTATTCTTGTTGATGGTCTGAGGAAGCTACAAGCGAAAGCGCTTACCTGTGTGCACATTAAAGACTACATTTTGTTTTACATATCGTTGCTGGCGATTTATTGGCTGTGCATGGTTGTCTCTACTGCTTGGATTATCTTTGGATTTAATACCAAAGAATATGTTGGTGAAAAACATTATTTGACAGAATGTTGGAAGTCTCCCATCGCATCAACGCTAGGTTGGCATAGCTGCTGGCAGAGGCAGTGTCCATCACTACTCCAACCTTCTGCAGAAAGAATTCTTTCTCAAAAACACAAACATTATTCTCCAGCACTTTACCATTCATTAATTAAGCGTGTTATGAGCAAATCAAAAACTAAAAATGAACCTTTTTCTATTATGCCATTCACAGTGTTGTCAGAAATACACGCATATGTAGTCGCATCATAAAGTGACTTCCTCATCTGTTTTACATACAAGTCTTTATCTAATAAACACTGTTACCACCTTTATCAGCAGGTCTAACCTCCACTGAGTGCATCTCTTTCAACTCATTAAGGGCAGCAAAATTTTCTGGTGTCATATTAATGAAGTCAGGTTTGGTACCATCTTGAATTAGCTCACAGAACTGCCTCTCACATAAAATCAATAAAAACCTTTATGTAGGGTGAGGTAGAAAAGTACTAGGTTTTTTAAATATACTCGATTCAGAAGGAACACTACCTTCAAACATTGTTTTTAAAGTTAAAAATCTACCAAGCAGTCTGAGGTCTTTAAGTACTTCTGATGGATCTACTCATCTAGCGAATAAACGATAAACCCTTGTTAAGTAAACCTAACTGAGCTGGAGTTAATTCAACGGAAGATATGTTGAAAACCAAATCTGTATTCAAAAATGACACTTTTTCACTGTTTGCTGTATGGTGTCCATGTTCTGAAACCGTTGTACCTTCCCCTTCCTGCCTATACTGCGTGATCTGCTCCTGTAAAGCAGGGGGTTTGGTAAAGAAAAATGTGTTACTTTGGTCTTTTCTGCTAAAAAACTGCTCTTACTAGTACCTGGAACTGGATCTGCTGTTACATCCACTTCAGATGCATTAGTAGCGGCATTTGCCGAAAAACACAGAGTGAACCATATTAGAGCTGGTAGAGGCACTTACGGAAGCATTAGTGGCTTGTTGTAATTGGGAGGTTTCAGGCAAGTTTAAATCCTGCGATATTCCTAGTCTTGATGATGTCATGGAATTTCCGATGACCTTAGGACATTCTCTATTTGGTTCTGGTTGTGGGCGATTGACAGCAGTACTTCCCAGTCGCATAGCTGCTTCCCTTGGCCAGGCAAAGACAGCATTATTCTGGAAATCATGCAAATCACGTTCCAATTTCTTTATATTAGCAGATTGCAAACGTTCATCATAAGCTAAAATGCTTTTATGCAGTCTGTCTATTTTGTCATTACCAACCTCTGGTGAAAACTTGCAATAATGTCATCTTGCAGTTTCATAATATAAAACTCCCTTTCTGTTGACAGGAAAAAATCAGTCAGCAGATGCATATATTCTGTACTGAATTTTAAGTTTAACAACTGCCACCTTCTAAACAGTTCTGGAAAAGCATCAGCTTAACTGGGCATGTTAAGGATACGAACCCTCTTGTTATTACCTTATGCATGATGTAGTCGCATCATAAAGTAACTTCCTCATCTGGTTTACATACAAGTCACGTCATGTAAAGCCATGTTTCACGCAATGCGTTAAAAGGTCAGGTTTATCTGTTGATGAGACTACACAATGATGACTCGCAGTTACGTGAGGCTTTAGGTTCCCTTAAGTCAGAATTTTTAAGTAAGGGCTATGAGGAAGAAGAGGTGGATTTAACTATCTCCGATGCCTGGAAGGAGAGGGACGTTAGGTGCAAGCCTTTTTTCACAGCTAAGGTGGTAACTACCTTGGGTAATACTCCCAGACTGAATGACGCATTTAGGATTTCTTTATAGTACTCGAGTGACATCAATAGTTATTGCAGCATTATTAAATGGAACTGGAGCATATTACACACTAAAGATAAATTAAAAGGCATTTATAAGTGACACATGACACTACTCATTTAGAAACAATAAATCTCTTAATAAACATCTATGCTATAAAACTAACAGTATGTGCCCGGGGTTGAATCTAGTAGATTGGTACTTTTGCATGCAGAAGGTGCTCAGTATGTAGATACATTCACACTACACAGTCGCATATCCATCCACATTAGGTTCAGAATACAACTTGACTTTTATGCAGGCTGCAGATCTATGAAAATAGTTTAGTCTGCTTTCTGCCAGATTTGCTATGCCTTTTATATAGGGAAGACGATCAGATGTCTAAAGGACAGGATTTTAGAACACTATAGAAATCATTAAGAAAGATACAAATGCCTTAGCACAACACGTTATGAAGAGTGGTTTTGAACACACCTTTAAGTTCATGGTTTTACAGGTTTTAGACATTAGCATGAGAGGTGGGGACTTACTTAATTGATCAGAAGGAGCAGAGCAGAAATGGATCCTACTTTTCAATGCTGAGAAACCACCAGGCTTAAATGGGGCTTTCACTTTAAAGGCCTTCTTGAAGTTACGTCCTTTGAAGCACTAAGAATGGATGTTTTTATATGTTTTTAATAGGTATTTTATGTATGTTCTTAACTCATGTTTATTAGAATTTTTCAGTATGTTTTATTGTTGTATATTTAGGTTGCAGCTTTTAGGTTACTCCCAAGACAGTCTTGCGTTTTTCACAATGTTTTAGAAGGTGTTTAATTGGTTGTAATATTTGATTAGCTGTTATTGTATACAAATATAGGTTGCCTTTTTACTAGTTTGTCTGATGAAGCGATAACTTAATCGTGAAAGCGCTTACCTGTATTTTTGGTCAATAAAGAGTTTTTCTTGTGTTTCAGCCTGGCAGGCAGAGTAGTTGCCAAGCTTACAGAGCCACAACAAGGAAAATAACCACAGATCCTCTACAGGTATAAGAAATATTTTGGAAATTTTATGAAAATCTATATAAAACATAAAAATGTGGAAATTAAGAAAAAGTAAAAAAATGGATGTATTTATGGAAGAATTAAATATGCCAAGCTTAGAGGCATATCTTCTTTTCTTCTTCTTTTGGCTGTTCCCGGTTAGGGGTCGCCACAGCGGATCACCTGTCCACTTATGACTGGCAGTGGAGTTTTATGGTGTTGAGTTGCCAGCCCGGCGCCCAACCTTCCACGGAAGGCACACACACACTCACACCTAGGGCCAATTTAGAGTATCCAATCCACCTACAGCATGTCTTTGGAATCTGGGAGGAAACCGGAGCACCAGGAGGAAACCCACGCGACCACAGGTAGGACATGCAGACTCCGCACAGAAGGCACCCCAGCCGAGGATCGAACTGGAGAACCTCTTGCTGTGAGGTGGCAATGCTAATCGCTGCACCACCATGGCCGCCCACCAAGCTTAGAGGCAGATGAGGCTCAATTATTAACGGTTAGGATAGGAGGAGCCGATACAAAAATAGTGATGTATAACCAATCTACAGGAAAGTCCCCAGGAATAGACGGTATTCCTGTGGAAGTATGGAAGCTTGGAGGGAATAATATGATAAAAATGCAGAAGGTTAACAGTATTTTAAAATGAGAAGTGCCAACATCCTGGAAGAAAGCTGTGGTAGCTGTAATACCTAAAGATGGTAAAGCCCCATCACTTCCAGCTTCATATAGGCCCATTTCAATTCTAAACCATGATTATAAAGTATTTATGTCTATAATGGCTAAAAGAATGGCAAAGATATTGCCAAAACCGATAGATATGGATCAGTGAGGTTTTGTGGCGGGGAGGCAAACATTTGACAACATTAATAGAACAATTATGATCCAGAGAGAAGCAGAATGTAAGAAAATGCCACTGTTGTTGGTGGGTCTTGATGCAGAGAAAGCATCATGAGCAGGGCAATGGAAGCATTTGCATTCCCCTGAAACACAATAATAAGGTTAACTAGGAGGATAGATCAGGGATCGGAGGTGAAAATTAAAGGAGAGGGTTCTCTGATAAGTTCTGTTTGAACAGGGGAACCAGGCAGGGTGTCCTCTTTTCTCTTTGCTATTTGCATTATATTTAGAAACACTGGCAAAGAAAACAAGGGAGTCAGAAATTCAAGGATATAATCAATAAAAGTTGGCTTTATTTGCAGAAATTACTTTGTACGTGATAAAAGTAGTGCAGCACGTTTCAGTGTTGTGGAACACTCAGACAGTTTCAAGTCTTTCTGGATTCAATATTAATAAAGATAAAAGTAGTGCAGCACGTTTCAGTGTTGTGGAACACTCTCACAGTTTCAAGTCTTTTTGGGTTCAATATTAATAAAGATAAAAGTAGTGCAGCACGTTTCAGTGTTGTGGAACACTCTCACAGTTTCAAGTCTTTTTGGGTTCAATATTAATAAAGATAAAAGTAGTGCAGCACGTTTCAGTGTTGTGGAACACTCAGACAGTTTCAAGTCTTTCTGGATTCAATATTAATAAAGATAAACAAATGCAATAGCTGTAAACTAGGTACCCACACAAATTAGTTAAGTAATACAGATATTTATAGGGACATGATAAATAAAATACCTAGGAGTACAGATTAAAAAGGATTCTGTTCTGGGAAGAGACTAAACAAATGATGGTATAAAACCTGAGAAACCAGAAGCTCTATTTTATGGATACAGACAGCAAAACAGACGCAGTGAAAATGTTTTTTAGCCCCTTTAGTTTTACACACAGTTCAGGCATATTTTTATCAACCAGAGGTCATGGACAGCAATTAAAAAAGAGATGAAGGATTTTATATGGGCGGGGAAGAGGGCAAGAGTCAAGTGGGATAAGCTGATCCTTCTAACAGAACAAGGCAGTGTGGGATTACCTGATTTGAAGGGATATTTCAGAGCTATACAGTTAAGGTTCATATACATAACACAAGCAGAAAGCTGCAATTCAAAGTGGAAAGGGATGATGAAACAGGAGGGAAGCTAAAGAAACAAGGAGGGACTGATATTTTGGAAGCATAATCTTAAGAACAACAATGGTCATACAAAATATTATATTCATAAAGTAGTAAAAAGTATTTTAAGAAATAAGCCAACATGAGAATAGAGAAAGATGAGTCTGTTGATAGGGATGACTGCAATTAGGGGTATGGAGACTAGGCAGGAGGGGGCTGGAATTTAATAAAGAAAACAGTAAAGGAACCAAAGTGCTGGGAGCAAATAATTAGAGAGGGAGAGGTAATACAATGGGAAGAGGTCCAGAATACATTTGGACTGCAGGCTAGAGACTGCCTTCCCTATCAAGGACTAATAGAATATAGGCAAAGAGAAAGGAAGAGGGAGATACTATGTGAAAGGCCAGCACTGGTAGAGTTTTAAGTTGAATCTAGAACAGAAGCTGCTGTTAAAAAAAAAAAAAAAAAAAAGTGATAATTGTGACAAAGTAGGAACTGCCAGCACATCCATCTGGAATTTTGCAAATAATATGTCATCTGTGAATATCAATATAATTTATACAAGATGCTTGCATTACAACTGTATTAGAACTGTATGTTATGTAGGTGTGTACAGACGTGCGTTAAAAAGGTATTTTATAAAGCGCTTGTGCTTAAAATGTAACACAGTGTGCCCTACTGGAAAAGAACAGAAATGTATGTGCACTATTGTAACTGTTTAAATGTATATATTTTAACAATGGAAACTAGAATACAGAAGGTTAACTTCAGAAATATAGCTGAAACTAAATGACCTTATGGCTATGCAATAAAAGAGGTTATCTTTTAGTTACAGCTAGAGACAGAGTCTGTGCTGAGAAGCTTTCTGTATTGTCTTCAGAGTGAACGAACTACTAGTTTTGAAAACATGAAGGAATGCAACTCTTTTACGACTTCCAGCATCTTGCCAAAGATCCGAGGTCTATGTAATTTCACAGGTAGATGCGAAATACTGCCAGCTTCCAGCAGTGGGGATTTCACCTGGGATAGAGTCATACAACAATAAATTATGTCATTCTGCAAGCTATCTCATCACTAATACTTGAGATATTAATTTGAGAACTCAGAGAGAGAGAGAGAGAGAGAGAGAGAGAGAGAGAGAGAGAGAGAGAGAGAGAGAGAGAGAGAGCATTCTGTATTCTGTCTTGAACCTGACAAGAGCCATTCACTAAAACATCTGTCTTGCTCTATAACAGTAAGTTCTTAGGGTTTAGTAATTCTCTTAGATTCAGTGAGGAATATAGTGAAGCTTAGGTTAGATACTTTTCTTTATTTATTTGAAACTGTCCTGTAATGTTTTAAATATTTCCTGTGATTTTAAACTCGGATGTCATTGTGAATATATACCAAGTATTTTCTTGTTCTTTTACTATTTATTATTAAAGATATTTAAATCTTTCATTGTGGCAGATCTGTGTAGAGATATGCAAGTTTTGAGAGTACTTGCATATTTATTTGATGACAATGTGTGGGCCACTCCTAATAGCCTTGCTCTTGGTCAAACTGCCATTTGTTTTAATATTAATATTACACAGTAAGATTGGACACCCTTTGTCAACAGCCTTAAAGTAGCTGATAAGGAGTTGGCGGGTGGCAGGGATAACTACCTTATAGTCTGGTCAAAAGGGTGCATAGCTAGTAAACCTGTGCCAGCCTTTCCCAGGTTTGTGTGTGTGTGTGTGTGTGTGTGTGTGTGTGTGTGTGTGTGTGTGTGTGTGTGTAAATTGAACCTCAAAGAGTGCTTGTGTCAGCTACTTGGGCAGAGACACAAAGCACTGGTTGGACGGAGCCACCACTGGACCAGTAATCAAGGAGCCTCAAACCTTACCATTGGCACCTGTGGGGTACATTTACTGGGAGGATAACAAGTACACACAGTATTTCCAAATGTAGCTCTCTGCATCAAGTTCAATTTATCTTAAGGGCACAAGCCAGTCCAGGGCTGGTTTATCACTCTTTCTCCAGATCCCCTCTCAGACTCCCCACTGGCACAGCTATAGAGTTGAGATCTCAGTTGAGTGACCAAGCCAAGACCTCCAGCACCTTCTCTGTCTTAGTGTCTCTGTCAAAGTAGCTGACACACACACACACACACACACACACACACACACACACACACACACACACACACACACACACACACACACACACACACACACAGACACCCCTGGGAAAGGCTGGCACAGGTTTACTAGCTATAACCCCTTCTGCCCAGACTATAAGGCAGCTTCCAGTACCACCAGTCACTCCTAGACAGCTACTTTAAGGGCCTTAACAAAGGGTGACTACTTTTACTGTTGTTGTTGTATATTGTATCTTTCGTTTTTTCCCGGTTAGGGGTCGCCACAGTGGAACTCTGGTCCACTAATGATTGGCAGCAGATTTTTACATACCAAGTTGCCAGCCCTGACGTACAACCTTCAACAAAGGTATGCCCATTCACACATGTCTCCACACAGAAGACGCTTTAGCTGAGAATCGAACAGGCCATCTTACTGTGAGGCGACAACGCTACCGCAGCACCACCACTACTTTTACTGTGCAATATTAATATTAATATAAATGGTAGTTTGACCATGGGCAAAGCTGTTAGGAGTGGCCGACAGTATTACCAAATAAATATGCAAGTACTCTCAAAACTTAAATATCTCTAAAAAGATCAGGAATAATGAAAAGTTTAAATATATTTAATAATAAAATAAGAAAATACTAGGTATATATTCACAATGACATCAGAGTTCAAAACCACAGGAAATGTAACACTGCGGTACAGGCTCACACAAAAAGAAAAATATCGAAACTAATCTTCACTACATTCCTGACTAAATCTAAGACAATTATACTACTCCCTAATAATTTACTTACTATAGAGCAAGGCAGATGTGGTAAATGGTTCTTCTTGCTGCCAGGTCCCAGACAGAATATAGAATGCTCTGTCTCACTCACAGACTTCTCAAAATAATATGTAAAATATTACTGCTGGGATAGCTTGCAGAATGACATCATTTCTGGTCATCTGACTTCTAGTTCCTAGGCAAAACCCCCATTGCTGAAGCTGGCAGCATTTAGCATCTACCTGTAAAAATATACAGACAAGGGCTTTTCCTCAGATCTTTGGCAGATGCTAGAAGTCATAAAACAACTGTATTCTTCATGCTTCCAAAGTAGCAATTAGTTCACTCTAAAGACAATACAGAAAGCTTCCTATAAAGTGATTTAATTTCAAATATTTTAATAAAGTTTGCTGGACTGAAGTTAACCCTTCAGTTTCCTCTAACGTATACGTTTAAACAGTTACAATCGTGCATGTACATTTCTGTTTTCTTCCCATAAGGGCACACTGTGGATACATTTTAAACACACAAGCACATTTCACATACATTTTCAACTCAAACATCTGTGCAGAGCAGTTTGATATGCACATGGCATACAGTTCTAATACATTTGTAACAATCATCTTACATGAATTAGTTTGATATTCACAAATGACAATTTACAAACTTCCAGATAGCTGTGCTGGCAGTATCTTCCTTTGTCAGAGAAACAGGCACTGAATATAGATATCAAAAAGCACACACAAAACTTTGGATAAAAACTTTATCAAACAAGCAAAGCTTTCGGGCAAAACCCTTCTTCAATACTATCACATAGTATCTTCCTTTGTCACAGCAGTCAAGGTTTTTGCTGCTTTGGTTCTAACTCTTCCCTGACAGTCGATGACGGTTTCACATACACAAAGGCCTGTTATGTATTAGTATGTGGGCACCAGAAAAAGTTTGGAGTAGAAACCTTGGCCTATCTGTTCTGCAGGAACGTGCTCTACTGCCCTCCTAGATAGCAGGGAAAGGATTTGCTTTTGAGCCTCTGCCCACTGATTTGGTGGTAAATCTGGTAATCCTTTTGGGGTTGGAAGTGTGTAGAAGGAAAATTTGTATCCCTGAGACGCAATGTTCAGAACCCAGTGGTCCTTGGTAATGGTGGCCCAGGTGCTTGAGTGAAATTAGAGTTTTCCTCCTAGGGGTAAGTGAAGGTGGGCAGGTGGATGGGAGGAGGAGGAGGAGAGTCATTGTGAATTCTTACCATAAGGGGGTGGCTTAGACCTCCATGGTTTAGAAGTGGAGGTAGTCCTCTGCTTAGATCTCTGCATTCCATGGAGCTGCAGTCTGGGGGGGGTCTGCTTCCACTGGGGCTAGGCTGGGCCAGTTTACTGGAAGCAGGAAAGGACCAGTGTTTGTAGGGACAATGCCTGCTTTACCTAGGTGGCTGGACCTGCAAGAAATCCTTAACTGTTTGCACAGATTTTGCTTTTTTCCCCCCATCTTTTTTAAGACCTCTTCTGCCTTAGTGCCAAATAAATTATCTTTGTGCAAAGGGGCATCCAACAATTTAGATTTGACATGATCTGGCAGGGACTGTTCCTTAAGCAAAGGTCTGTTTAGTTATTTGACTTGCTGAATGCATTAACTCTTGCAAATCTTTAGATTCTGCCCAAGCAGGAAACAGAGACATTTTTTTGTTTAAGGAGTTCCAAGGTATGTTGCTGAAATTTCAGCATATGGAACTGGCAATTTAGTGCCCCGATAGCAAGAGTAGCTGAGGTGTATACTTTCTCATCTCATCTGTCCAATGCTCAGGAATCCCTGTCTGAGGGGGTGCGATTCTTAGAAGAAGTTGCTTTAATCCCTTTTGGCCACTGAGAAATGAACTCAGGGTCAGCTGTAGGATTTTTAAAAAGATATTTGTGTGAGTCAGGGACTCTATAGTACCGGTCTGGTTTTCTGGGAGCAGGAGGAAGGGCGTCAGGAGTGAAGCTGGATTCAAGGAAAACAACCTCCACAACATCCAGGACTGGGGGGGGGGGGGCAAGGATCTGGGTTGTGGAAGATCTAGGAATTCCAGAGTCTCTTTTAGACTGAGGGTAGTCCTGACTTTCCCACTGGAAATGCTCCCTTAAGGTATGCAGGGTTTCCCCAAAGGAAAACTACTCTGGGGGGGGGGAGAGGCTGAAGGAATGGAATCCTCTGCATCACAATCCTCATAGGTGGAGAGGGGTTGCATGTCTTCATAGTCAGATTCATCTGACTCTTGTTTAGAAAAAACTACAGTGGACAGATCTCTTTTCCTTTTGGAGGGGGTAGCTTGGCTTCCCCTGATCAGCATGATAAGGTCTTCCGCCATTTTAAGCATTTCAGACTGAAGCAAGGTAGCAGGCGCCTGAGAGTGGGTCGTCTGTTTCTTGGGTGTGGTTCGTACCCTGGGCCTAAGAAACTCGGTAGTTTTAGAAAGAATGGCAGTCACGAAAGATGATGTCGGTGTCAAAAGTCGGTAGTGCGAAGGACTTTCTCGGAAACCGGTGCCTGCTCAGTGGCTCCGGACCCATACAAAGTTGAGACGACCACAGGATCCTTAGTTGAAGAGTTTTGTGGCAGACTCCGAAAGGGTTTCAGTAGTGGCCTGCGAACTAACAGAAGTGGGCATCAGGGGCTGCAAAAGTGCCTCACTAAGTACCAGAGAACGGACTACTAGCTTAAAAGAAGCATCGTCTGTAGGTTTGGACCTGTGCGGTCTGTCTCCATCTTTACGTTTTTTCGGAAGATCTGTGTCGGGTGGCTTACCAAACCCATATCGGAATTAGAGGACTGTAAGCTAAAATATCTGGCTACAATAAGGGCCCGAAAATGGACAGTTCTGGCATTGAACAAAGCAGAGAAGCGATGATGGACGTTGTGGTCTGGGCCTACACAAGTGATGCAGTAAGAGTGGAAGTCTCGGTGTGGTATTTGTTTTCCACAGACGAGACAATTATTAACTTTTTCTGACATCGGTTAGTGTAAGAAAAAAGGATCCCCAACAGGGTACTTGACTTTAGAAGACTTCAACTTCAATTCGGTAGACGAAAACTCAGACAGCGGCTGACCGGCACTCATGTGAACTGCTTCTGCTTCTGGCTCCACAGCAATTAAGACTGATGTAATGGCATTGGCTGCCTTACTTTATACTACTGATGACCCGACGTCAGTCCTCAAGCGACAGCAACCGATGCAGAAATACTAAGTTTCTGGTATTCGAGCCGGCCGAGGGCTACCCTGGCAGGGATAACCCAAATGTGATGACTGCAATAGTGAAACACTAAGAACATTGGTCTAAACTAATCAAGTGAGAGAAGGAAGATGCAGTTATAAAGCAAGTGACAGCTATGAAAAATCCAGCCATGGGTAATACGTGCATAATTTGTTAAGCAGTATGGTAGGGAATGTGCATTTATAATCCATGGCTGGAGTCCAGCAGCACCAATGTTCTCATAGTTAAGTATTTGCTACTGCTATTACTTTAAGTTCATAGATATATACTAGGCTAACAACCACAAGGGCCTTTATAAGCTAAGCCTACTGTCCAATCTAACCCAAATGTGTCCCCCAAGTATCATGGGTGTTTATTAGATGGAGGTACATTAGGAAGTTTCTAAAAATTATGTGGGGGGTTTATGTTAGCTTGGGGATTACTGTCTGCCACAGTCTATCACAGACATTGGGGCCAGAGCCAGTGTGAAGCATCCACTGGTCAAGGTCATGCTTAAATAAGGTTAGGGATGGACGTAGAGAATTTATTGGTGTGTGAAGCAGAAGGCTGGATGGTAACCAGAGAGGCGCACAACAGCTGGAAGACTGAAGTGTGGCAGAGAAATGAGCTGGACATGAAGGATCAGAAACAAAACCATCAACTAGTTTACAACAGAAAAATACTCTACCTCCACCTGCTAACCAGTTAGCATCATTGCAAAAGCTTAAAGATTTCTAACAAAGTAATGCTTATTTTTAAAACAAGCAATCCTGCATAGTAATCTAACTGCTCCATTTTCTTAGTACAGTAAATGTGCATCAGTCTGATGACAGGCCAGATCACTTGTACACTGATCATGCAATCTTTTCTGTTACAAATGCTTCACAAAGCTTTACTACAATCTAGGCATGAGCAGCCTTTGAATCTAGGTACGAGCAGTCTTTAAATTTTATGCAGATTTTAAGGAAACACTTTGGAGTGCAGAGTTCAAATACAATGGCTAAAGACAGATACAAATGACAGAGCTGTTTGTGTGTTCCTGCATTTTGGGCTTTTCTATGAGAAAAATGGAGAGCTACAAGAGCCATCTGTTTGACCCTGCAGCTTGTGGGAGCGTGATCAGTGATGACAACTGGACTGAGTAAGCATTTAAATCGAGGGAACAGCTACATATGTGCAGTGGTGAGAACTGGACTGCGTAAGCATTTAACCAAGGGAGCAGCTACACATTATGCAGTGGTGAGAACTGGACTGTGCAAGCATTTAACAGAGGGGGCAGCTACACATTATGCCATGGTGAGAACTGGACTGCGTAAGCATTTAACCGAGGGAATAGCTACACATTATGCAGTGGTGAGAACTGGACTGCGTAAGCATTTAACTGAGGGAACAGCTACACATTATGCAGTGGTGAGAACTGGATTGTGTAAGCACTTCCGAGGGAACAGCTACACATTATGCTGGGCAGCAGGGCCAGTGTATATTAAAATCTTCTTTTACTACAACATTACTGCTATATATTAAAGAGACAACTGCATGAAGTAGACATATTACTGTGGAAAAAGTAGTAGGTGAAGTTATATAGGAGGCTTTGGACTGCAAACCCACCTGAACAAAAACTACTTGTACTTACTTGACCTTTTATATTCCCAGGCTACAAAGAGAACAGAGCTCAATATGTTGCATCAAGTGATTCTGAAGAGTTACCAGGATCAACTCAGGATTTGCTGACTCCAATTATAAAAAGGATAACTGACCTTTAACTGACAAGTTCCACTTCTAGTTTTGCAAGATGCTATAGTGCCAGTCAAACAAATAAAGGGAAGAAGCAGAAAAAGGGGAATTGTATTTGTCTTACTTGACAAACATATATATTTGTTATTAATTATGCAAATATTTGCTTAGGTTTGCGAAAAAATACTGACAGAAAAGTTTAAAAAGTAATCTGCATCGCCACTGCTCAGAGGCTTCCTCCTGCTTCTTGCCAGGGAAGTGCCAACCAAAACGTATTCTAGTGTTACTGATGGGCACTAGGTCCAGAGGTTACATATTTATTGTTTATTTTGCTAAATGGTTTGGATCAATAATCTCCATGGAGCTTTTTCAGACCCAGATCAGGAGTGCGATTCGGTTAAATGGTTGGTCAGGTTCACACAGTTAAGCAACGGAGGCTGAGAGGATCAAACTCTTTACCACTGCACCACAGGAAGCAACTTAACAGCATCTTAATCCTCTGCACCAAGCGCCTGACAACATTGTTGAACTAAAGTGACTAGGTTCTGAAACAGTCAGTTCTAGTCCCGCTGTAGCATTTTTACTGTAAGTGCCACAGTGACAGGTAAAAAAATGAGTGAAAAGTAAAGGCAGTTATGTACCCAAGGTGGCCTAGGGTTAGTGCATTACTTCTCTTTAAGGATGCGCGAGTAGTGCTGACAAAAAGTACAGATGTGTACACTTACCAGAAATGCAGATGTTCAAGTGTATTCACTGCTGCAGTCATCACATTTGGGTTATCTGCTTGCAGTAGCCCTAAGTCGGCCTGATTATCAAAGTCTTGGGTCCTGCGTTGGTAGCTGTCTTAGTCCATGACGTCAGTTAGCCAGGGGTATAAAGCATGCAGCCAATGCCATTACATCAGTTTTTTTTGCCCCAGATGTCAGGAGCCCCCATAATGGGAAGCAATTATATACAAGGTTACACCTCCAACAAAACAGCAAATACACCAAAAAGCTTTAAGCATATAGTCAATAGAAGTTAGGGGGCTGGAGGAAGGGTGACCAGGACTGCAACAGTGAATACACTTGAACATCTACATTTATGGTAAGTGTATACATCTGTACTATGTTCTTCGTGTTTCACTGTTGCTGTCATCATATTTGGGTAGATTCCCAAAGCTAAGGATGGGAGGAGGAAATTAGATAGCATTAGGACCAGCTATAGGGCCCTGCAAGACTGCAGTGGCAAAACCAGCTCTGGATTTAGAAAAAATGGCAAGTGGTAATGCTTGGTGAAGGTATGTACAGAACTCCAGGTAGCAGCTTCTAGGATGTCTCTGGTAGGGACACCTCTGAGAAAGGATGTAGACGTAGATGCAGCCCTGGTTGAATGTGGTCTAATCCCCTGTGGGGTAGGTTTTCTATGGTGCTTATAGCAGAAATGAATGCAGTGGCCTATCCACTTAGAAATGGTTTGCTTTGAAATGGCCTTCCCCTCAGTCCCTGCAGCAAATGCAACTAGCAGTTGTTCAGATTTCCTGAGAGGTTTAGTCCTGTCCAAGTAAAATCTAAGTTGTCTTTGCATATCCAATGAGTGCAGTATTCATTCCCCCTTGTTCTGTGGATTAGAAAAGAAGGCAGGCAAATGAATGGACTGACTAAGGGCCACGATGGATACCACCTTGGGCATGGAGGGATTGGTCCTGAGGGACACCCTGTCCGCATGAAAGATGGTGAAAGGCTCCACTGCCGTGAGGGCCTGTAATTCAGACACTCTTCTTGCTGAAGTGATGGCTAGAAGGAAGGCTGTTTCCCAAGAAAGGAATTTCAACTCTGCATTTGCAGCTGGCTCAAAGGGAGGTAGAGTGAGTTTTTCCAATACAAAGTTGAGGTCCCAGGCTGGAGCAGGGGCTCTCCTGGGTGGTCTTAAGTTTTTGGCCCCTCTGAGGAACTGTTTCAACAATGGCTGAGACAAGAGGGGTGGGTTCTGTATTGTAATGAGCTGAAATGGCTGAGGCATGAATTTTGATGGTGGAAAAGGAAAGGCCCTTGTGAAGCATCTCAGTTAAGTACTGAAGAATCTGAGGTAAATTGGGCACTGCTGTGCCCATCCCCTGAGTTTGGATCCAGGAACAGAATCTTTTCCATTTTTCAGCATAGGATTTTTTAGTACTAGACCTCCTTGCCTCCAGAATGCCATCCAGCACTTGTTTACTGAGGGAGAGTAACGGAGAGATCAGGTAATTAGCCAGGCTGCCAGGTTCAAGGTTTGAAGCTGGGGGTGCAGAATCTGGCCCTCCTGCTGGGACAGCAGGGTAGGGTTCTGAGGCAGGTGCCATGGTGTCAGCAGTGACACACTGCACAAAAGGGGGTACCAGTGCTGGCGTGGCCAGTCTGGTGCAATCAGTGTTGTCCTTGGCTTGTCCTGTTTGATCTTTAGTAGTACCATGGAGAGCAGAGGCAGAGGGGGAAAGGCATAGACAGATAGGTTTTTCCAGGTGAAGGACAGGGCATCCATTTTCCAATCTTGTTTGTGGGGAGTCCTTGTGCAGAATTTGTCCAATTGGTAGTTATGGGGGGAGGCAAACAGGTCCATCTTTGGGCTCCCCCATTTGTTTCCCAACATGTTGAATATCTTTGGTTCCAGTTTTCACTCGTTTGGGTCCATGATATTTCTGCTCAGGTTATCTGCCAGTGTATTTAGCTTTCCTGGCAGGAATTGAGCCTGTAGGTGCACTTGGTCACTCAAGGCTATGTTCCACAGAGCCATGGCTAGTCTGCAGAGAGGGCATGAGTGGGTTCCTCCCTGCTTGTTTATGTACCACACAACAGTGGTGTTGTCCATCTTTACCAATAACTGTCCGGGAAGAATGTGGTCCTTGAAGGCTGCCAGAGCATTCTGTACAGCTAACATTTCCTTTTGATTGATATGCAGGTGCATTTTACTTGGGTTCCATTTGCCCTGAATGCACTTCCCTGTCAAGTTAGCCCCCCATGCATAGTCTGATGTGTCTATTAGGGTTTGGGCGGCAGGGTATAGAGTGAATGGCAGTCTCTTGTTGTGGGGGCAGGCCTCTGCCCACCAAAGGAACTATCTGTAGGCAAGGTATGACAGGAATCATTGATTCTAGATCCTAAGAATGTTGACACCATAGGCTTTTTAGATACCATTGTAGTTTCCTCATATGCAGTCTTTCACATGGAATTAGTTGAATGCAGGAGGCCATGAACCCCAGGGCTTGCAGTATTTTCCTTGCAAATAGCTGGGTCTTTGTGGCCAGTAGTTTGAAGTAGGCTGTCAAATGAACTTGTTTCTCTGGCGTGAGGTAGGCCATCTGGGAAGTTGTATTCAAGCTTGCTCCCAGGAATACAATTTGCTGACAGGGTACCAGATGGGATTTCTTTTCGTTTATGGTGTACCCAGAGAAGTTAGCAATTTCTTTAGAAATGCCAGATGATTCAATAGTATGTCCTGGCTTTCTGCCTGAATTAGACAATTGTCCAGGTATGGGTATATTTGAAAATTTCTTTGCCTGCAATAAGAAATGACTGGAGCTAGGCACTTTGTGAATACCCTGGGCGCAGTAGATAAGGCAAAGGGCAGTGCAGAGAACTGATAGTGCATGTAGCCTGTTTTGATGCGTTGGTATCTTCTGCAAGATTCCCTTACTGGGATGTGCAGGTAGGCTTCCTTTAAATCCAGTGTTGCCAACCATGCATCTTTGCCTAGCATAGGAAGCAGCTGATGAAGAGATAGCATCTTGAATTTTGGGATTACCAAAAATGTGTTTAGGATAGACAGGTCCATGATAGGATGCCAGGAATTGTCTTTTCTGAGTACCAGAAAAAGTCTCTAGTAGAAACCTTGTCCCTTCTCTTCTGCTGGGACAGGTTGAATAGCCCTGATGCTTAAAAGAAAGAGAACTTGCTTTTGAGCCTCTGCCCACTGATTTGGGGGTAGATTTGGCCAATCGTTTGGGGTTGGTAAGGAGCGGAAGTGGAATCTGTATCCTTGGGGAAAATATATTTAAAAAGTACAGTTTTGTACCTACCATAAATGTAGATGTTCGAAGATCCACATTGCTGCAGTCCTTACATATGGGTAGTCCGCTGTCCTCGGTCGGCCCGAATACCAAAGTATTAGGCTGACGTCGGTCAAGGCGCTTAAAACTGACATCAGGACGTCAGGGTACAAAAGCGCATGACCGACGTCATATCCTCAGTCTTTTCTTGCCCCAGATGTCAGAAGGCCCTAACAAGAAAGGCCAAAGCCAAAAAACAGCAAAAAATAACCAACCACCCCTGCACTAACCATATTTACAATATGTACAACTCAAACCACACCACCACCTCTAACTACAGAGGGGAAGGAGGGAGTATTGGACTGCAGCAATGTGGATCTTCGAACATCTACATTTATGGTAGGTACAAAACTGTACTATGTTCTTCATCTCACATTGCTGCAGTCCTTACATATGGGTAGAATCCCAAAGTAGAGGTAAGGGAGGATGGCAAAACTATAAAGCATTAGGGGCTGCCAAAATGCCCTGTAAAATTGCAGTGGCAAATCCAGCCCTAGATTTAGAGTAAAGTGGAAGGTGGTAATGCTTAGAGAAAGTATGCACTGAACTCCAAGTAGCTGCTTCCAAAATATCTTTAGTAGCCACCCCCCTTAAAAAAGCAGTAGAAGTGGCAGTAGCCCTAGTGGAATGAGGCCTAATCCCAGCTGGAATCTCCTTACCATGATGGGAATAACAGAAAGCAATACAAAACCAATCCACTTAGAAATAGTTTGTTTTGAAACAGGTTTGCCCTGAGAACCCAAAGCAAAAGAAACAAACAACTGCTGAGACTGCCTGAACCCTTTAGTTCTGCTCAAATAATATCACAACTGTCTGTGTATATCCAAAGTGTGCAAAATCCTCTCCCTTTATTTTGGGGTTTGCATAAAAAGTAGGCAAATGAATAGTTTGGTTTAAAGCCACACTAGAAACCACTTTAGGCATAAAAGAAGGTTAGTACGCAAAGACACCCTATCCTTGTGGAAAATTAAGAAAGGCTCAACCGCCATAAGGGCCTGTAATACAGAAACCCTTCTACAGAGGTAATGGCCAACAAAAAAGCAGTCTTCCATGATAAATATTTCAACTCTGCAGATGCTGCAGGCTCAAAAGGTTGTAGAGTGAGTTTCTCCAACACAAAATTGAGATCCCAAGCAGGAGTAGGAGCTCTAGGGGTCTTATATTTTTTGCCCCTCTAAGGAATTGCTTAAACAAAGGATGAGAAAATAATGGTGGGTCACAGTCATAGTGAGCCGAAATTGCTGCAGCATGAACCTTTATAGAGGAGAAGGACAAACCTTTGTCCAATAACTCAGTAAGGTATTGAAGAGCAACACTTAAATTAGGTTCAGAAACATCAAAGTCCTTTGCTGTACTCCAAAATAAAAATCTCCTCCATTTATCTGCGTAAACTTTCCTTGTACTAGGCCTTCTGGCCTCCAAAATAACATTCAAAACTTGTTGTGGAAGCTGAGACCTCCAGGGTTTAAAACAGAATATGCCAGGCTGTTAGATGTAGAGAGTGAAGTTTGACATTGAGTAAATGACTGTTCTCCTGAGACAGCAGGTGAGGAATCAAGGCAAAGGCCATGGAGGCTCCCGCACCAGACTTCTCAGTAATGGGTACCAGTGCTGTTGAGGCCAATCTGGAGCTATTAAAATCATGTTTGGCTTGTCCTGTCTGACCTTCAGGAGTACCTTTGGGAGGAGAGGCAGAGGTGGAAAGGCATACACGTGAAGATTGCTCCAATTGAATGAGAGAGCATCCACTTTCCAAGCTGTGGGATGAAACCTTTTTGTGCAAAACTTTGGCAGCTGGTAATTTAGTGGAGAAGCGAACAGATCTATGTCTGGAGTTCCCCATAACACTGTCAATTTCTGAAATACATGAGGATCCAATTTCCACTCGTGGGGATCCATAATTTGTCTGCTCAACACATCTGCTAAGGAGTTCTGTGCTCCTGGCAGAAACCTTGCCTGAAGATTTAGCTGTAAACTGAGAGCAGTCTCCCACAAAATCATTGCTTGTCTGCATAGAGGATAAGAATGTGTCCCCCCTTGCTTGTTGATGTACCACATGACAGTTGTGTTGCCTGTTTGAATCAACACCTGCCCTGGAAGAAGTAGATCCTTGAAAGCTATCAATGCAAATTGGACTGCTAACATCTCCTTCAAGTTGATATGTAAATGTTGAAGTCTGGCAGGCCACGTGTCTTGTACCCATTTTCCATTTAGATGAGCTCCCCAAGCTTTGTCTGAGGCATCTGTCGTTAGAATCTGACTTGCCTCTGGCCGGGTCACAGAGAGTCCCTTGTTTACGTGACATTCCTGAGCCCACCACAAAAATTCCTTTTGAATGCAAGGTATTATTTGAATGACAGTGTCCATATCTTGGCAGTGCTGAGTCCATACATTTTTGAGATACCATTGTAGCTTCCTCATATGCAGTTTGGCATTGGGAAGTACCAGAATACAAGATGCCATGAACCCCAAGGCTTGAAGGACTGTCCTTGCAGTCAGCCTGGACTGACGAGATAATTGGTGGAAGTAAAGAGAAAGATTCTTTTGTTTGTCCGGGGTCAAAAAGGCCATCTGGGATGCTGTATTCAGTCTCACACCTAGAAAGCACATGTCCTGAGAGGGTACTAGACTGGACTTTATTTCGTTCACAGAATACCCCAGGCATCTTAACACTGCCATCACATACTGTAAATGATGAAGAAGTTCGTCCTTTCCTTGGGCCAGAATCAGGCAATCGTCCAAATAAGGATAGATTTGTATTCCTCTTAGCCTGAAGAAAGCTACCACTGGAGCCAGAACCTTCGTGAACACTCTGGGCAGTAGATAAGCCAAAGGGCAATGCAGAGAACTGATAATGAGAAGTCCCAGCCCGAAAAGCAGATACTTCCTGCAACTGAGCCTGATAGGAACATGAAGGTAAGCCTCCTTGAGATCCAGAGTCACCATCCAGTGATCTTTGCCCAGCAGAGGTACAAGCTGTTGTAACGTCAACATTTTGAACTTGGGAATGTCCAGATATGTGTTGAGGATAGATAAATCCAAAATTGGTCTCCATGTGTTCCCTTTCTTTGGTACTAGAAACAGGCGAGAATAAAATCCTAGGCCCACTTCTGGCAGAGGGACCGGTTGTATGGCCCCTATTTGAAGTAGTAGAGAAATTTGTTTGTGAGCCTCTAGTCTTTGCTGAGGAGGAACGTCTGGCATGCCTTTGAAAGGAGGCAAGGTATGGAAATAAAACTTGTAACCTTGGTGTATGATATCCAATACCCATTTGTCTTGGGTAATCAAAATCCAATTTTCCTTGAAGAGTGCCAACCTTCCTCCCAAAGGTGCTGCCAGGCAAGAAGGATCTGGCAGCTGAAAAGTAGGTCATTGGGCCTGTTTACGAAAGGACTGGCCCCTGCCCTCACCTGAAGATTGTGCAGGTGAACTCCCTGTTCTAGGTCTGAAAGAACTCTGAGCTCTGCCCCTACCACGTCTAGATCTACCCCTAGACTGAGAATCATAAGAAGGATACGTCCACCCCTTAGCAGGCCAATTCCTACTAAACTTGGAGGCTGAACTTGCAAAAATCTTTAACAGCCTGCATAGACTTAGCCTTGTCTTCCATTTTCTTCAAGACTGACTCCACAGGTGAACCAAACAACACATCAGACTGCAAAGGAGCATCCAAAATCCTTGTCTTAACATGGTCAGATAAATTCTGATCCTTCAGCCAGGCGTGCCTGCGAAGAACTGAACCAGTGGCAGCCACCCTAGACGAGGCCTGCACAGCATCAAAACCACATTGTAATGAATGCTTACCCACCTGTTCAGAGACATGCACCAAATCTTGTAATTCTTTACACTCAATGCCTTCCGCCAGAGCATCCACCTTAGACTTCAATTGAGAAAGAAGAAAGTTTTGATATTTCAACATATGAAACTGGCAATTCAAAGCCCTCATAGCTAAGGTAGAAGATGTATAGACCTTCTTTCCCCATCTATCCAAAGCTCTGGCCTCTTTATCTAGAGGAACCGGATTTTTTACAACAGAGGCCTTGACACCCTTAGGTCCCCGACTAATAGTTTCTGGGTCCGCCCTAGGACTCTTATAAAGATATTTATGAGCCTCAGGCACCCTGTAATACCTATCCGGTTTAACAGGCGCAGGAGGCAGAGAATCAGGATTAAGTGAAGCCTCTGAAAACACATCCTCCACCACATCCAGAACAGGGGGTATAGCCAAGGGCCTATGTTGGGGTAAAAGCAAAAATTCCCTAAGCCTTTTCCGAGAATCAGAGAAGTCCTGACCTTCCCACTTAAAATGTTCCCTCATAGAATGAAGGGTCTCTGAAAAAGAAAAATCCTCTGGAGGAGAAGCAGAAGGAGTGGAATCATCTGCATCAGAATCAGAATAAGGAGAGTACTCCTGCAAGTCTTCAGCCGAAGACTCTGAAACATCCGAAGCCTGCTCAAAACTTCCCAACTCTGGCTCCACCCTAGGCCTCTTATCAGGAGGGGGCAAAGAACCTCTAATCAGAGTAATCAAATCTTCTGCCATTTTAAGCATGTGCTTCTTAGGCACAGACCCTGCTGAACTAGGAGTGACACCAACAGAAGCTAAACCTGGCCTGCCTCTGGGAGAAGCCTTGGGAACAGAAGGAGAGGGCCTAACCACCCTAGGAAGGGAGGGGAGTACAGTAACCTGAGAAGCCCCTTCAGCCTGACCTGCCTCCTGAGAGGCCACATCCTGCAAAATCAAAGTCTCCCCCTGAGACTCCAGAGAAGTCTCCGTCGGAACCACCGGTTCCACTGAAGCCTCTAAAGAACCGGCGTCCGGAACGGACGACTCATCTTGCCTGGGTTTAACTGTTTTGTCTTTGCGCTTCTTAGAAGCGGGCGGAGAGTCCGGCGGCATATTATAATTGCACTGCTTACGAAGACCAGCCTAGCACAATCTAACCTTCGCTTAATAGTGCTTATTGAACCTAGCACAAAAGTGACACCCAACAACGCCGTGCTCAGGCCCCAAACAAGGAATGCACAAAGAATGATAATCCCTATGCGTATCTGTTTCCCACAAGAAATACAGTTATTCACTTTTTCTGACATCCGGTAAAACACTGAGGCAAGAAAAAACCAAAATATTCCCCAACGGGGTACTTAGCCAACTTGGATTCGGTCTGAAACTCCGAACTCGAAAAATTTCAGAACGCCGAACGGCACTTGCAACGCTGCTTCTGCATCGGACCATGCGGCAAAAAAGACTGAGGATATGACGTCGGTCATGCGCTTTTGTACCCTGACGTCCTGATGTCAGTTTTAAGCGCCTTGACCGACGTCAGCCTAATACTTTGGTATTCGGGCCGACCGAGGACAGCGGACTACCCATATGTAAGGACTGCAGCAATGTGAGATGAAGAACATCCTATTTGTCCTGGGTAATGAGCTTCCAATTTTTTGCCTGCAGGGCAATCTTGCCCCCTAAAGGAACAGTCAGTTGAGCAGGGCTTGGAAGGTTTAAAGTTAAGTCATTGAGACAGTTTACCATTGGGGCGAGTCTTACTATTTCCTGCTTTGGAAGTGGGAGCCCCCCCACTGCTTAGTCCTATGAGTCCCTTGGGACTGCAGCCTGCATGTTCTGCTGGGTTCTGGGTTTGGACTGAAAAGGCCTGGAAGAGGCAGGAAAGGACCAATTCTTAGAGGGCCAATGCCAACTAAATCTGGCAGGCTGTACTTGCAGGAACTCTTTAACAGTTTGCATACACTTAGCTTTTTCCTCCATCATTTTTAAGTACTTCTTCTGCTTTGTTGCCAAACAGGCGGTCTTGGTTTAAGGGAGCATCCAGCAATTTAGCCTTAACATGATCTGGCAAAGATTGCTCCTTGAGCCAAGTATACCGTCTATATACAGACCCAGTGACAGCAGCCCTGCAAGGTGCCTCTAATGAATCAAAACCACATTGCAAAGTATGTTTTCCATCTTGTTCAGCAGAATGCATTAAATCCTGTAAATCTTTATTTTCAGCACAGTCAGGAATCAACATCAATTTCTGTTTAAGCAATCCAATAATATGCTGCTGATGCTTTAACATATGAAACTGGCAGTTTAAGGCCCTAATGGCCAAGGTTGCAGAAGTGTATACCTTATTACCATCTATCCAGTGCCCTGGAATCTCTATCAGAGGGGGTAGGATTTTTGGTAGTAGCCTTAATGCCCTTGGGTCCCTGTGAAATGGTTTCAGGATCCGCAGCAGGATTTTTAAAAAGGAACTTGTGAGAGTCAGGAAAGTACAGTTGTGTACACTTACCATAAATGTAGATGTTAGAGTGTATTCACTGTTGCAGTCATTACATTTGGGGTAATCTGCTGGCAGGTTGCCCTCAGTCGGCCTGTTCAACAAAGTCTTGGGTCCTCGTCGGTTGCTGTCCCTTCTTCCATGACGTCAGGTCGCCAGGGGTATAAAACATGCAGCCAACACCATTACATCAGTTTTTCTTGCCCCAGATGTCAGGTGCCCCCGAAATGGGGAGCAAATAAAATTAAAAACACAAAAATTATACCTCCAATCCCAAAAGCAAATAGTAGAGGTATAGCCAGAGAAAAATAGGGGGCTGGAGGGAGGGTAACCAGGACTGCAACAGTGAATACACTCGAACATCTACATTTATGGCAAGTGTACACAACTGTACTATGTTCTTCGTGTTTCACTATTGCAGTCATTTCATTTGGGTAGATTCCCAAAGCTATGGTTGGGTGGAGGGAATTATACAGCATTAGGACCAGCTAGCAGTGGCAAAGCCAGCTCTGGATTTAGAGAAGAAAGGTAAATGGTAATGTTTGGTGAACGTATGAACTGAGCTCCAGTTAGCAGCTTCTAGAATGTCCCTGGTAGGAACACCTCTGAGAAAGGCTGTAGAAGTAGATGCAGTCCTGGTGGAATGAGATCTGATCCCCTGGGGGATAGTTTTACCATGGTGCATATAGCAGAAAATACAATGGCTTGTCCATTTGGAAACAGTCTGCTTTGAAATAGCCTTTGCCTCTGCCCCTGCAGCAAATGCCACCAGTAGTTGTTCAGATTTTCTATGAGATTTTGTCCTGTTTAAGTAAAATCTAAGTTGTCTGTGTACATCCAATGAATGCAGAATCCGTTCCCCCTTGTTCTGTGGATTGGGAAAGAAAGTTGGCAAATCAATGGTCTGATTAAGAGCCACACTGGATACCACCTTAGGCATGAAGGATGGATTGGTCCTGAGAGATACCCTGTCCGCATGAAAAATGATGAAAGGCTCCACTGCCATAAGAGCCTGTCGGAAGTGACTTCTAAAAGGAAAGCTGTTTTCCACGAGAGAAATTTTAAGTCTGCAGTAGCAGCTGGCTCGAAAGGAGGGACAGTGAGTTTTTCCAATACAAAATTGAGGTCCCAGGCAGGGGTTGGAGCTCTCCTGGGTGGCCTTATGTTTTTGGCCCCTCTGAAATACTGCTTTAGCAGAAGATGAGAGAAGAGGGGAGGTTCTGTGTTGTAATGAGCTGAAATGGCTGAGGCATGGATTTTTATGGAAGAAAAGGACAGGCCCTTGTGAAGCATCTCAGTTAAGTATTGTAAAATCTGAGGAATATTGGGCACTGCTGTGCTTATCCCTTGTGATTGATTCCTGGCGCAGAAACTTTTCCATTTGTTAGCATAAGATTTTCTAGTACTAGGCCTTCTTGCCTCCAAAATGACATCCATCACAGGTTTGCTGAGGGTTGCTAAGGGTGAATTTAGGTGATTAGCCACGCTGCAAGACTCAAAGCTTGGATCAGAGTGTGCAGAATTTGGTTGTTCTGCTGAGACAGTAAGCAAGGTGTCTGACTGAGGCAGGTGTCACGGTGGAAGGTGTGACACACTGCGCAGGAGTGGGTACCAGTGTTGGCTAGGCCAGTCTGGAGACAGCAAAATCATTTTTGGTTTGTCCTGTTGGACTTTTAGTAGAACTTTGGAGAGCAGAGGCAGAGGGGGAAAGGCATAGACTGATAGGTTTTTCCAGCTGAAGGATAGAGCATCCACTTTCCAGGCTTTTTTGTGATGAGTTCTTGTGCAGAATTTGTCCAACTGATAAGTTCTGGGGTGAGGCTGAAAAATCTAGGTCTGGACTCCCCCATTTACATGTCAACATGTTGAAAATCCGTGGTTCTAGTTTCCATTTGTGTGGGTCCATGAGATTTCTGCTTAGTCTGCCAGAGTATTCAGCTTTTCTGGCAGGAATTGAGCTTGTAGTTGTATTTGATTGGTCAAGGCCGTGTTCCACAATACCATGGCTAGTCTGCAAAGGGGGTAGGAGTGTGTACCCCCCTGCTTGTTTATGTACCACATATCTGTGGTGTTCTGTCTTTATCATTAATTGTCCTGGCTGAAGGTAGTCCTTGAAGGCTGTCAGTGCATTCTGTACAGCTAGCATTTCTTTTTGATTGATGTGAAGGTGCGCTTGACTTGGGCTCCATTTGCCCTGAATGCACTTCCCTGCCAGATGAGCCCCCCCAAACATAGTCTGATGCGTCTGTAGTTAGGGTTTGGGCAGCAGGGGGTGGAGTGAATGGCAGTCCCTTGTTTTGGTGGCAGGCCTCTGCCCACCATAGGAACTCTAGTTGCAGGCAAGGTATGATAGAAATCATTGTTTCCAGGCTGTGACAATGTTGACTCCATAAACGTTTTAAGTACCACTGAAGTTTCCTCATACGCAGTCTTGCATATGGAATTAGAAGAATGCAGGAGGTCATGAACCCCAAGGCTTGCAAAATTTGTCTTGCAGATAAGCAGGGTTTTTGTGGCCACCTGTTTGAAGTAAGTCGCCAAATGAATTTGCTTTTCTGGTGTAAGGAAAGCCATCTGGGCAGTTGTATTCAAGCTTGCAACCAGGAATGTAATTTTTTGAGAGGGTACCAGTTGTGATTTCTTTTCGTTTATAGTGTACCCTAGGCAAGTTAGAACCCTTTTTACAAACACCAGATGTTTTAGAAGAATGTCCCTGTTTTCTTCCTGAAATAGACAATTGTCCAGGTATGGATATATTTGAATATTTCTTTGCCTGCAAAATGCAATTACTGGAGCCATGCACTTTGTGAAGACCCTGGGCACAGTAGATAAGCCAAAGGGCAGTGCAGAGAAAGTACAGTTGTGTACCTACCATAAATGTAGATGTTAGAGTGTATTCACTGTTGCAGTCATTACTCTTGGGTTATCCTGCTGGCAGGCTACCCTCAGTCGGCCAGAATTCCAAAGTCTAGGTCTGGCATCGGTTGCTGTCGCCTCCTCCCTGACGTCAGTGCGCCAGGGGTATAAAAGATGCAGCCGACGCCATTTTCTTCAGTTTTTCTTGCCTCAGATGTCAGGTGCTCCCAAATTGGTAGGCTAAATATATTATGCCAATAAACATACATGCAGTAAAGAAACATTTCCTTCATCTACAAGCAAATACACCACATAGGTTGTATAGAATAGAGAAGTACAGATAAACCCCAGCAAAAGAAAGGGGGACGGTGGGAGGGTAACCTGGACTGCAACAGTGAATACACTCTGACATCTACATTTATGGTAGGTACACAACTGTACTATGTTCATCGTGTTTCACTGTTGCAGTCATTACACTCTTGGGTTGAATCCCAAAGCTGAGGATGGGTGGCTGGGATAAATAGGATTTGGAGAGGCTATGAGGCCCTGCAGGACTGCAGTGGCAAAACCTGCTCTGGACTTAGAGTAAAGAGGTAAGAGGTAGTGCTTTGTGAAGGTGTGCACTGAACTCCAGGTTGCAGCCTCTAAGATATCTTTGGTTGGTACTCCTCTGAGGAAGGCTGTTGAAGTGGCTGCTGCTCTGGTGGAATGAGGCCTAATGCCCTTAGGCACTGATTTGCCATGTTGAGAATAGCAGAAACGGATGCAATGGCCTATCCATTTAGAAATATCTGTTTTGAGATAGCCTTTCCTTGTGATCCCGCAGCATATGACACTAAAAGTTGCTCAGTCTTTCTGAAAGCTTTAGTTCTGTCCAAGTAGAAACGTAGCTGCCTGTGTATGCCCAATGAATGCAGAATTTTGTCACCCTTGTTCTGTGGATTTGGATAAAAGGTAGGCAAGTGAATGGTTTTGGTTGAGGGCCACACTGGACACCACCTTAGGCATAAATGTAGGGTTTGTCCTCAGAGAAACTATCTGGATGAAAGATGATGAAAGGTTCCACAGCCATCAGTGCTTGTAATTCTGAGACTCGCCTTGCAGAGGTTATTGCTAGGAGCAGATCTGTTTTCCAGGATAAGAATTTTATATCTGCTGTTGATGCTGGCTTGAAAGGAGGTAGTGTGAGTTTTTCCACAACATAATTGAGATCCTAGGCCGGAATAGGTGCTCTCCTTGGAGGCCTAATGTTTTTGGCCCCTCTGAGGTACTGCCTTATTAAAGGATGAGAAAAGGTAGTTGGTTCCGCATTGTAATGGGCTGAAATGGCAGAGGCATGAATCTTAATTGATGAGAAAGAAAGGCCTTTGTTCAGCATCTTAGTTAGGTATTGTAAAATCTGAGGGATATTTAGTACACATGTGTCAATGCCTTGTTCCTGGTTCCAAGCACAGAATCTCTTCCATTTCTCTGCATAAGATTTTCTGGTACTGGGCCTCCTGGCCTTCTCTGCATAAGATTTTCTGGTACTGGGCCTCCTGGCCTCTAAGATAACATCCAACACAGCTTTTGAAAGAGGAGTGTTCTGAATGGCTACATTATCCACCATGCTGCCAGATTTAAGGTCCTGAGTTGGCTGTGCAGGATCGGATTGTTTTGTTGAGTCAGCAAGTGAGAAGTTTGAGGCAATATCCATGCTGGACCTTGAGACAAGCTATTTAGGATTGGGTACCAGTGCTGGCGCGGCCAGTCTGGTGCAATAAGTATTAATTTTTGCTTTTTTTGTTTGACCTTTAGGAGTACCCTGGGAAGGAGTGGCAGTGGAGGAAAGGCATACACTGATAGGTTTTTCCAGCTGAAGGATAGGGCGTCCACTTTCCATGCTTGCTTGTGATAAATCCTTGTGCAAAATCTCTGCAATTGGCAGTTGTGAGGGGAGGCAACTAGATCTATGTCTGGGCATCCCCATTTCCTTATTATCATGCTGAATACTTGTGGATCCAGTTACCATTCGTGGGGATCCATGAGGTTTCTGCTTAGTTCGTCTGCCAGAGTATTTGTTTTTCCTGGCAGGAATTGTGCTTGCAGGTGAACTTGAAAAGCCAATGCTGTGTCCCATAAGGTAATTGATTGTCTGCAGAGGGGGTATGAATGTGTACCTCCCTGCTTGTTTATGTACCACATGACCGTAGTATTGTCTGTCTATCAGTAACTGTCCTGGATGAAGCAAGTCCTTGAAAGCTGTCAGGGCATTTTGAACAGCTAGCATCTCTTTTTGATTGATGTGAAGATGCATCTTGTTTGCAGACCATGTGCCCTGAATACATTTTCCTGCCATATGGGCCCCCCAGGCATAATCTGATGCATCCGTTGTCAGTGTCTGTCTGGCTGTGGGTAGACTGAATGGCAGACCCTTGTTGTGGTGACAGGCTTCTGCCCACCATCAAAACTCCTGTTGCAGGCAGGGAATGAGTGCAATTACTGTCTCCAGGCTGTGGCAATGCTGAGTCCAAACACTTTTTAGATACCATTGTAGTTTCCTCATATGCAGTCTGGCATATGGAATTAGTAGAATGCAGGATGCCATGAAACCCAAGGCGTGCAGGATTTTCCTTGCAGATAAGTGGGTTTTTGTTGCCAATTTCTTGAAGTAAGTAGTCAGATGCTTTTGTTTGGCTGGCCATCTGGGCAGTTGTATTTAAGCTTGCACCCAGGAATATTATCTCTTGAGAGGGCACTAGTTTTGATTTCTTTTCGTTTACTGTGCACCCTAGGCCAATTAGTAATCTTTTTACAAATGCCAGATAGATGCTTTAGAAGAATATCTTTGTTCTCTGCTTGAATTAGGCAGCCGTCCAAGTAGGGATACATCCGAATTCCTTTTTGTCTGCAAAACTCAATTACTGGTGCCAGGCATTTTATGAAGACCCTGGGCGCATAAGCCAAAGGGCAGTGCAGAGAACTGGCAATGCATTGAGCCAGCTATGAATCTGAGGTATCTTCTGCAAGACTGTCTGATTGGGACATGCAGATATGCCTCTTTTAGGTCCAAAGTTATGAGCCAAGCCTTCTTGCCCAACATGGGCAGTAGCTGCTGTAGAGTCAACATCTTGAATTTTGGAACTTCCAGAAATGTACTTAGTATACACAAGTCCAGTATTGGTCTCCAGGTTTTGTCATTTCTGGGTACTAGGAAAAGTCTGGAGTAGAATCCTTGCCCCTGCTCTTGTTGTGGTACTTGCTGAATGGCCCTCATGTCCATGAGGGCTGTAATTTGTTTTTGTGCCTCTGCCCATTGCTTGTGTGGCAGGTCTGGCATACCTTTTGACCTTGGTAGAGTGTGAAAATGGAACCTGTAGCCTTGGGACACTATGTTCAGGACCCATTTGTCTTGGGTAACCATTTGCCAATTTGATGAAAAAAGTGCTAGTTTTCCCCCTAAGGGGGCTGCCAAAAGAAAAGTGCTTGGATCTGGCAGAGGAAAGTCATTGGGACTGTTTCCTGTAAGGCTGTGATTTGTCTTCTCCGCTTTTGGAGGTAGGAGCACCCCATTGTTTAGGCCTGTATGAGCCTTGGGGCTGAGATCTGCCTCTGGGATGCCTGTATCTGCCTCTTTGTGGCCTGTCTGACACTGGAAAGGACCAATTTTTGAAGGCCAGTTCCTGCTAAACCTTGGTGGCTGTACCTGTAAGAAATCCTTGACTATCTGCATGGATTTTGCTTTATCCTCCATTTTTTCAACACCTCTTCTGCTTTAGTACCAAACAAAGTATCATGCTGTAATGGTGCATCTAATAATTTTGCTTTAACATGATCAGGCAGATTGTGTTCCTTTAACCAAGCATGCCTTCTAATAACAGAACCTGTAACAGCAGCCCTGCAAGAGGCCTCCAGTGAATCATAACCACATTGCAAAGTATGCTTTCCCACTTGTTCAGCTGCATGCAATAAATCCTGCAATTCCTTGTTCTCTGAACATTCAGTATTTGACAACAATTTCTGTTTAAGCAGTGACATTAAATATTGCTGATATTTAAGCATATAAAACTGACAATTTAAAACCTTTACAGCCAGGGTAGCAGAAGTGTAGACTTTTTTCCCATCTGTCTAGAGCCCTAGAATCCCTATCAGAGGGGACAGGGTTTTTTGCAGTGGAAGCTTTGACCCCTTTGGGACCCAGAGATATAGTTTCTGGGTCAGCAGTGGGGTTTTTATATAGGAATTTATGAGAATCCGGGACCGTGTAGTATCTGTCTAGCTTAGCAGGTGCGGGGGGTAAAGAGTCAGGGGACAGGCCGGACTCTGAAAATACATCTGCAATCAATGTCTAGAACAGGTGGAATAGCAAGGGGTCTGTGCTGAGTAAGTAGTAGAAAGTTCCTGAGCCTTTTCTTAGATTCAGAATAGTCTTGGCTCTTCCAGTGGAAATGTTCCCTCATGGTATGCAGGGTTTCCCCAAAAGAATAATCCTCAGGAGGAGAGGCTGAAGGAATGGATTCTTCAGCATCAGAATCCTCATAGCGAAGCATGGAGTAACCCTGTTCAGAAGAGGAATCAAAAGAAATAGAAACCTGATCAGAAGAATCATACTCTGTCTCTTGCCTAGGCCTCTTATCAGGAGAGGGATGGGAGCCCCTGATCAAAGTAATTAGGTCTTCTGCCATTTTGAGCATCTGTTTTTAGGCATGGAAGAGCTGCTTTAGTCTTTGAAGCTGAAGATGGCTTAATATATAGTTGTGTAGGTCTGAACACACCCTCAGAAGCAAATGCCTCCTCAGCGGCTCTGGACCCATCTGAAGGAATGATTTCAGAGTGTCCAATACCTTGCGTATCCAGAGGCCCAGTCGGCTCCACGTGGGAATCGGAAGCAGCCTGTGGCTCTGAGGTAGCGGGCGCCAGGGACTGCAAAAGTGCCTCACTGAGAACCGGCAAATCGGCGACTTGCCTAGCAGAGGCCTCGTTGTCAGTTTTGGACCGCGGATGCCTATCCTTTTCCTTGTCCTTGCGTTTTTTGTAAACTCCGGTTGTTGGCTGGTCCGACGGCATTATAGAATTAAATCTTTGCCCAAAGTAATGAAATGCAAAATCGAACTGACGCTTAATAGTGCGTTGGTTAAATCTAGCACAAAACCGACAGCTAGCAACTCTGTGATCAGGGCCTAGGCAAGGTATACAGTAAGAGTGAAAATCCTTATGAGGTATTTGCTTCCCACAAGAAATACAATTGTTAACTTTTTCTGACATCGGTTTGGAGCAAGGAAAAAGTTTCCCCAACGGGGTACTTAGCTTTAATGAAGACTTCGGTTCTGAAATTCGGATTTGAATATCTCAGGAGTCGGCCGACCAGCACTTGCGAACTGCTTTTGCTTCGGGCACCACATGGCAAGAAAGACTGAAGAAAATGGAGTCAGCTGCATCTTTTATACCCCTGGTGCACTGACGTCAGGGAGGAGGCGACAGCAACCGACGCCGGACCTAGACTTTGGAATTCTGGCCAACTGAGGATAACCCAAGAGTAATGACTGCAACAGTGAAACACGATGAACATCTGGTAATGCTAGTAGCCTGCTTTGAAGTGGAGGTATCTTCTGCAAGCTTCCCTGATTGGGATATGCAGTTAAGCCTCTTAAGTCTAGAGTTACCAACCAGGCATCTTTGCCTAGCATAGGGAGTAACTGTTGAAGAGTCAGCATCTTGAATTTTGGAATGTCCAGAAATGTGAAGTCCAGAATTGGATGCCATGAGTTGTCTTTTCTGGGTACCAGGAAAAGTCTTGAATAGAGACCTTGTCCCTTTTCATCTTCTGGTACTGGTTGAATAGCCCCCATGTTCATGAGGGACAGTACTTGTTTCTGGGCCTCTGCCCACTGATTTGGGGGCAGGTCTGGCCATCCGTTTGGGATTGGCAACGTGTGGAAATGAAATCTGTATCCCTGGGATACTATATTTAAAACCCATTTGTCCTGGGTTACAAGTTGCCAGTTTCTTGCATGAAGTGCCAGTTTTCCCTCCAAAGGGGCAGCTAAAAGGTAAGTGCTTGGTAAAGGGAAGTCATTGAGACTGCTTACCATAGGGATGTGTCTTGTTTCCAGATTTGGAGGAGGAGACACCCCATTGTTTTGTTCTAAAAGTCCCTTGTGACTGAAACCTGGAGCCTTTGGAATGTCTGGGTTTGACTTTAGTGGCTCTCGAAGGAACTGGAAAGGACCAGTTCTTAGTAGGCCAGTGCCTACTAAAGCTTGGAGGTTGCACTTGTAAGAAATCTTTCACAGTTTGCATAGATTTAGCTTTATCTTCCATCTTTTTTAAAACTTCTTCAGCCTTATTACCAAAGAGATGGTCCTGTTGTAAAGGAGCATCCAACAACTTTGCTTTAACATGATCAGGCAGAGTTTGCTCTTTGAGCCAAGCATGCCTTCTTAGCACAGACCCAGTTACAGCAGCCCTGCAAGAGGCCTCCAAAGAATCAAAACCACATTGCAAAGTATGTTTTCCAACTTGTTCAGCTGAATGCAATAGATCCTGTAAATCTTTATTTTCCACACATTCAGAAATTAACATAATTTTCTGTTTAAGCAGTCCCATGATATGCTGTTGATATTTAAGCATATGAAATTGACAGTTTAAAGCCCTGATTGCCAAGGTTGCAGAAGTGTAAACCTTCTTACCCCATCTATCCAGCACGCTGGAATCTCTATCAGAAGGGGTAGGATTTTTAGCAGTAGAAGCCTTAATGCCCTTGGGACCCTGAGAAATGGTTTCAGGATCTGCAGTAGGATTTTTGAAAAGGAATTTGTGGGAGTCAGGAACCCTGTACTATCTGTCTGGCTTACAAGGAGCCAGAGGCAGAGAATCAGGAGCCATACTAGATTCTGCAAAATCATCAACAATGTCTAGAACAGGAGGTATAGCCAAAGGTCTATGCTGAGGAAGAAGAAGAAAAACCCTAAGTCTCTTTTTAGATTCAGAGAAATCCTGACGTTCCCAGTGGAAATGTTCCCTAAAGGTATGTAAAGGGGGAGAAGCAGAAGGAATGGAATCTTCTGCATCAGAGTCCTCATAAGTAGGTATAGACAATTTCTGTTCATTGGAAGAATCAGAAGAAATAGAATCCTGTTCAGAAGATTCATAATCAATGTCTTGCTTAGGCCTCTTAGAAGTGGGGGGGGGGGGGGGGTTGGCTACCCCTGATCAGAGTAATTAAATCTTCAGCCATTTTGATCATTTGTTTTTTAGGCATAGGGGCCTGCACATGTGGCCCAGGCGTCGGTTTTTTAGGCATAGGTCTAGATTTTGGCCTTCGTTTTGAAGATGGCGGTCTAATATGCAGATCTGTAGGCCTGAAAACACCCTTAGAAGCCGGTGCCTGCACAGTGGCTCCGAACCCATCTAAGGTAGAGACATCCGCGGGTTCCATAATTGAAGCATCTTGCGGCATACTGGACTCCGAATGGGTCTCAGTAGAGGTCTGCGAATCAGAAGTAGCGGGTATCAGGGGCTGCAAAAGCTCCTCACAGAGTACCGGTGAACTGGCAACTGGCTCAGGAGAAGTGTCATCATCAGTTTTGGACCTCAACAGCCTGTCTCTGTCTTTTTTCTTTGCGTTTTTTAGGAATTCCGGTAGTCGGACTGCTAATAGACGACATTTCTGGATAATTAAAGCACGAGCCAAAATATTTAGAAGCAAAAAAGTACCAACGTTTGATAGTGTGATGATTAAATTTAGCACAAAACCAACAGCAAGGTACATTGTGGTCAGGGCCTAGGCAAGGAATACAGTACAGATGAAAATCCTAATGAGGTATTTGCTTCCCACAAGTAATGCAATTATTAACTTTTACTGACATCGGTAAGGAGCAAGAAAAAGTTTCCCCAACTGGGTACTTAGCTTTTTAGTTGAAGACTTCGGTTCTGAAACTCGAAAACGAAAATTTCAGGAGTTGGTCGACCGGCACTTGCGAACTGCTTCTGCTTCCGGCACCACGCAAGAAAGACTGATGTAATGGCGTTGGCTGCATGTTTTATATCCCTGCCGACCTGACGTCATGGAAGAAGGGATAGCAACCGGCGCAGGACCCAAGACTTTGTTAATGAGGCTGACTTAGGGCAACCTAACAGCAGATTACCCCAAATGTAATGACTGAAACGGTGAAACACGAAGAACATCCCTGTAATGCCTATCAGGTTTTCTGGGAGCAGGAGGAAGCGTGGGCCAGGCTAGATTCCGAGAAGGCATTATCAACTATGTCCAGTACAGGAGGTACTGCTAAAGGCCTGTGTTGGGGTAGGAGTAAGAAATCCCTAAGTCTCTTTTTGGAGTCAGAGTAATCCTCGCTTTCCCAGTGAAAATGCTCCCTAAGACTATGCAAGGTTTCATGAAAAGAGAAATCCTCTGGAGGGGGAAGCAGAGGGAATGGAAGTCCTTTGCATCAGAATCCTCATAGGTAGATAACGGCAAATCCTGATCATCAGTAGAAACAGAAATTTGACAGTCCTGATCAAAAGAATCAGAAGGAAAATCAGTCCTAAGTCTCTTATAGGGGGGAAGGGTGGCTTCCCCTGATTACAGTAATAAGGTCTTCAGCCATTCTTATTTGTTTTTAAGGCATAGGGGCCTGATCATGCAGTCTGGGCGTCGGTTTTGTAGGCATAGATAGTGTTTTAGGCCTTGAAGAAGAAGATGGCGTTGGTTTAATATGCAAGTCAGTAGGCCTGAATACACCCTCAGAAGCCGGTGCCTGCACAGCGGCTTCGGACCCATCCAAGGTAGAGACATCCACAGGTTCCACAGTCGAGGAAGCATCTCGCAGCATACCGGACTCCGAATGGGTCTCAGTAGAGGCCTGTGAATCTGAAGTAACTGGTATCAGGGGCTGTGAAAGTGTCTCACTGAGTCCCGGTGAACTGGCGACTAGCTTAGGAGAAGTGTCGTTGGCAGCGTTGGACCTATGTGGTCTGTTTCTGTCTTTATCTTTGCGTTTTTTCGGAATGTCAGTAGTCAGGGTGGCTTACTGAAGCCATTTCTGGATAATTGAACCGAATACCAAAATATTTAGAAGTGTAAATAAACAGACAAATAGTTTGAGGTTTGAAAAAGGCACAAAACAGTCAGCGAGGTATGTCATGGTCTGGGCCTAGGCAAGGAATGCAGTACGAATTAAAACTTTTATGAGATATTTGCTTTCCACAAGAAATACAATTGTTAACTTTTACTGACATTGGTTTAGAGCAAGAAAAAGGTTCCCCAACGGGGTACTTTGCTTAGTTGAAGACTTTGGTTCTGAAACTTGAAAACGAAAATTTCAGGAGTAGGCCGACCGGCACTTGCGAACTGCTTCTGCTTTGGGCACCGCATGGCAAGAAAGACTGATGTAATGGTGTCGGCTGCATGTTTTATACCCAACTACCTGACGTCATGGAAGATGAGACAGCAACAGACGCAGGACCCAAGACTGACAATCAGGCCGACTGAGGGCTACTTCAAGCAGATAACCCAAATGTGATGACTGCAATAGTGAAACATGAAGAACATCATTTCTCACGCATATAAAAGAGTAGGATGTTTTAGCAGTAAAAATAAAGAAAGCAACAGAGATTTCCTTTACAATAGTCATACATAAGAGGAGGGAGCTTACTATCCCACTTTTTCAGGCCAAAATTACTCAGTTAAGACAAAGGCAGTGTTTGTATAACAGCTGCTTGCGCAGGAAGACAAGCAGCTGCATGGAGGAGCAGGCTGGGTAAAGCTCAGAGAGATAAACACAATTGTTGGTATGATCAAATTGAAAATAAGTGATCAGTCTGCTCAGTATGAAACTCATGCCACAATGAGTGTCATGGTTCCTGCAAAAGACTACAGCTGCAAATAGGGTAGTTAAGATAAATGCGCAAATGAAAAAAGAAGTTGTAGAATATATGGTGCCAGAAAAATAAATAAGACTGCAATAGTCATGGAGTGCAGAGCTCAACAGTAACAGTGGAAGGACTGTGACAGCAAGGAAAAGGAAATGTTACAAAATACAGTCTTGTGTAGTTGAATGACTAAAACTTTGGAGAACAGCAGAAGCAAAGTGAAATGAAGCAATTCTGCAAATTTGGTGTTATCCTCCTTCCCAAAAAAGTTGCTGGGTTCTCAATCCACTGGGAGTTAACCAGGTTTGTCTGATGTATCTGGACGAAGACAGTGCTACAGTAATTAGGCAGCAGGAATACAAAGTTCTTGGGCAGAAACTACAACATATTAGGAGCAGCTGGAATTTGATTCAAGCAAATAATTTTAAGAACTCAACTAAAATCTGCAGTACTAACAGCATGATAGTACTGTAATAAGCTAATAAAGCTAACAGCATGATAGTACTGTAATAAGCTAATAAAGCTATCATGCTGTTAGTACTGTAATAAGCTAATAAAGCTAACAGCATGATAGCTTTATTAGCTTATTAGTCTGATAACTGGGCAAATGAACTGGTCCATCTCTGACCTTTTTCATCCATGACCCAAGGTCACAGGAACATGGGTAAATGTACTAACTGTAAATATACAAAATGTGTGTGTGTGCCCGCATGTGGAGTACTCAGAGAAAAAACCCACACAGATATAGGGAAAACATGTGAACTCCACAAAGCAGTTGCAAGAGGTCAGGACTGAACCCTAAATCCTAGGGCTGTGAGACACAGAACTCATCAGTATATTTATTTATTGCATTTGTTAACCAGGAAAGTCTTGTCTAGGCATTGATCCCTTTTTAGCAGAGGTCTGGGTAAAAGCTCCACAGAAATAAGTATATAAACACAGAAGTACAACACAATAGCATTCAGAGAAACAGCAACAGCACATACAACCATCAGCAAAAATTGTCTAGCACAGTGCAGTTAGTTTACGGACTTAAGAATTCTCATCAGAGGACGTTGCATAGTAGAGGACTACTTCAAGGCGAGTGGTCTTAACCTGCATTGTCACAAATGCACAGCCAAGTTTGCTTAAGATGTTCGTCAAGTTTGATTTTGAAAGAATTTAGGTTGTCAATTTGTCGCAAATAAAATGGTATACAGTTCCATGCTCTTGAGATGCAGCTGGAATACAGAGCATCTCCTGCAAAGTTCTTGATTTCAGTTATGGCATGGAGTATTTTGTCACTAGCACTCTCTCTCAGTTCTGTTTGTGCCATTCAGCATATTGGTACTTGTTTCTACAGCGGTTATGGTTTTACAGGGTTGGTTGCCAGCCTGGTGCCCAACCCTCTTCCAGACAGTATATCACACACTCACACCTAGGGCCAATCCACCTGCTGCATTGTCATTGGAATGTGGGAGGTAACTGGAGCACCAGGAAGAAAACCCATGCGAACACAGGGAGGACATGCAGACTCCCCAAAGAAGGCACCCCAGCTGAGAATCGAACCGGAGAACCTCTTGCTGTGAGGCGACAACTCTTAACTGTTGCATCACTGCGCCACCCTGTCACTAGATCGTAGTGCCCTAATTCGGAGAATGAGAGTAGGAGTGATTGCAGGCCTGAACATTCTTCTGGTTTATGAAGTATTTTATGCAAGGTCAGCAGCTGTGCTCATGTAAGGATGTGTGCGGCTTCAAGTCACTTTAAGTTTTGACAGCTAGGTAGTGATGGGTCCTAAAACAGATTTTTAGCAAATCTGGCTATTTTATTATTGCACTGATGAAGTTTCTAGGTTATGGTGGAACTTAAGTTAGTTAGAATTCGTGAGGCACACAAAAGGCTAGGGAGAAGAATGTGTGGTTTTTAATAACTTGTGATACATGATTTTACTTAATCTACTATAACCCCTAGAAGGTTAGTTTAGGTTACTATTGCAATGTTTGTATTGTTCTTAGAGGTTGTGGATTAAAGGACTTTTTGGGTGATAAACTGTTTAGGTGTGATCAGATTTTTATGGGGTGGGTAGGAGAAGTTGGGAGTCAGAAAATCAGGTTTCATTTGAGGCAAGAGATTCTGGGGGTGAATTGTGGAGTCAATATATTTTAGTTGTGGAGATGAGTGTATGGTTGATGCCATACTGAACTACTGTGGCACACTTGGATGCAGCATGAAGGCCATTTACGAAGAGGTTGAACAATAATGGGCCTAGTTCAGATCCTTGGGCAAGCGGGAAGAAGGAAAAATGAAAATGATCACTGTCCCGTTTGAGAAACTGCTGACTGTGGAACCAGTGGGGGACAGAATTCGAGAGACCTATGGAAGAAAGGTGTAGTAGGAGTTAATATGATAGACTGTGTCAAAAGCTTTTCATAATTCCAGGAAGTGGGTGGACACCAGATTATCAGAGTTCCTGTTTTAGTTAATTCTGTTGATGAATCTCGACAGTGTTGCTATGATTTGGTCTAAAGGCATGCTGTGCTGGAGAAAGGAGTTTTGTGTACAAAATGAATTTTAGGAGTTGAGAGTGGATACATTTCTCCAAGATTTTTGATAAAGGTGATGGCATAGCATTATGCCTTATAATTTCGGAGGTCAGTTGAAGAACCATCTTTATTCAGGGTTATGAAGTGAGGGACAGTTTCCTTTTAATGAGTGGTTACGACTGATACAGGGTGTGCAACTGCTCAAGCACCAACCTTCATGTAGAGGTTATCAGGAGCTAAAGTGGTAGTGAGTTTTTGAAGGAGTGTTTTTTGATGGAGGTGGTGGGAACTGGGTTAAAGTGAGAAAGAGTTATCTTGCAAGTTATTTGATTAGGAAGAGGATGGTTATTTTGAGGAGGGTTACTGAGTATAGAGGCTACTATTTCAATAAAGTGACAGCTGAATTGGGAAGCTATACTTATGTTTTGGTTGAAGTAGGTCGAGTGGTTTTGCCTGGATTTAGAAGATTGTTTATGGAAGTCCAGAATACTTTAGGATTTGTATTATGTTTATCTTGATTACTGGTAGGATATGATTTTATTATAATTTCGTTTAGTGTTTTTTTAGCTGTCTACTTTGTTGTAGATGGTGTTCAAAAAACAGTGGGACTTGCTGTCTGAATGGATAGGTTGAGAGGTGATCACACAGAGATTTGGACAGTGCCATACGATGTGTAAATTATAGGATGGGACAGGTTGAGAGGTGATCACACAGAGATTTGGACAGTGCCACATGTGTAAATTATGTAAATTATGGGATGGGACAGGTTGAGAGGTGATCACACAGAGATTTGGACAGTGCCATACGATGTGTAAATTATAGGATGGGACAGGTTGAGAGGTGATCACACAGAGATTTGGACAGTGCCATACGATGTGTAAATTATAGGATGGGACAGGTTGAGAGGTGATCACACAGAGATTTGGACAGTGCCATACGATGTGTAAATTATAGGATGGGACAGGTTGAGAGGTGATCACACAGAGATTTGGACAGTGCCATACGATGTGTAAATTATAGGATGGGACAGGTTGAGAGGTGATCACACAGAGATTTGGACAGTGCCATACGATGTGTAAATTATAGGATGGGACAGGTTGAGAGGTGATCACACAGAGATTTGGACAGTGCCATACGATGTGTAAATTATAGGATGGGACAGGTTGAGAGGTGATCACACAGAGATTTGGACAGTGCCATACGATGTGTAAATTATAGGATGGGACAGGTTGAGAGGTGATCACACAGAGATTTGGACAGTGCCATACGATGTGTAAATTATAGGATGGGACAGGTTGAGAGGTGATCACACAGAGATTTGGACAGTGCCATACGATGTGTAAATTATGGGATGGGACACAAGACTCTAATCTAAAACCGTTTCTGTTGCTGCATGTTTGATATATTTCATCAGGGTGTTAAGTTGGGGTAACAGTATAGTCGTATCCTATTTGATGAGATACTGGAGGCTATGGAGCTTATGTCTCAAAGGATTTTTGTGCCATGGTCTATAACAGAAGAGCTCCAGTACAGTACCTCTTCAAGTGTTGAGGTATTGTTGCCTGGGAGTATTTATAGATCTGCTAGGACTATTTGTATTAGCAGTTTTGCACTGTGAAATTGAGTTATGGTACTATGGTAGGGAGATGTTTCTTATGAGTTTTTATACATTATTGCTACATTTTCTGCCTTGTGTTTTTTGTCTAGTCAGACTATGTTACAACTAACTGATAGGATTTTTTTTTTCTTGTTTGGCCAAGTTTATGTGGGAACCAGGATGTCAGAAGAGTGGGTGGCTATTGGGGCATGACCGTCTGGGAGTTTGTTGCATATGCTAATTAGATATCAATGGAATATTTTTATAGATTATAACTTATGATCGTTATTAATGGGAGTGGATTTATAGGCGGAGATATATATGTTTGCGAGGTGAGCCTGGATTAGGGTAGATATCGCCACTTAGATATAAAATGTCAACACGGGAAATCCATTTGTATTTACTTAGTGGTTTAATGTTTAATTTCTCAACATTAGCGTTCAGGCTGGAGTACTTTATTTTTAAGTAATCGGTACAGGCACAGATCGATATAGACATGGCTTGATTGCGACATTGTGTACTGTAGTAAGTGAGGGGACTGGAAATGGCAGATGTGGGTATAAGCAAGTTTTGACATTTGTAATAGCTTGTAAGGTATGACAAAGTACTAACAGAAAGGACTTCAAGAATATGGAATGTAGTCACTGAGGACTTTCAGTGAAAAAGTAAGGGAAAAGCCAACACTCTTAATTGGTTAATACACCTTATGAGTAATACGTGAAAGGAGCTAAGTGGTGTACACATGCAGAGCAATTGGGGGTGGTGGGAATTGGAGTAGGGGAGCGGTGCAAAGTGAGACAAAGCAAAGCAAGGGTGAATGGAGTGGGGTTTCATCCCTTGCAACAGCAGTATCGCAAGTTTAAGGAAAGTATCAGTTACAATGCAGTTCTGACAGTAAGAGTGATGGTTATACACATTACTACAGACCGTCTTTTGACAACAAAAATTAAGTTTGAGGAAAAAGAAAAGGTGCCGAGTATAGGGAAAGCAATACTTTGGATTCCAGGGGTTAGGCAAGTTGGTAATGAAAAAGGGAAGAAACAGTTTGATGCAGAAAAGGGATCAAGTTTTAGACTGCTATCATATATGGAGTTACAGAGAAAGGTTGCGAGATCCCTCCAATGGTATATAAATCATTTAACAATGTTTAAGATAACAGTGCACTTTTCACCCACACTGAATTCTATGTCAGCAAGCAGCTTAAATGGAGTTTTCCAGTCAAGAGATCTGTGCACTCGCTACAATGTGTGATGACCTATTCCTCATGCTACTTGATGTACAGTAGGGGTCTCTGCAATGGGCAAGACAAAAAGAAGAAATTAATTTGATGCACTACCCACCCGCCAACAATGTACCGTACACATAACAAAACTGTGAATCAACCTTAAAAGTAATGAAGGCAAATAACAATGGGACAATCACTTTAGTGTCTCATTACTTTCTGCAACAACTATACACCAGATCAATTACCTTAAAGACTAGTATCAGTGTACTTCACAGAAGTTATCCTGGTTTTGGCACCATAAATCAGTTACCCAAAGGAAAGAATGAAGAAACAAAATGCTAACACACTACAGACTATTAAGTAGCACAGGAAGTACACAACAAACAAAGATTAACAGTCTCTAAGCACTGTTCAGCTAATTAGCTTTAAGATACTTTCAATAAATTATGTAATCCCGGACAAATGCTGCCTCACCTATCCCATGGAGGATGACTGTCAGGCCTGAGCCCACTCTAAAGGTCAGTAGAAGATCAGGGACACAAAAGCAATGGATGGAGGGGATCAGAAAATATGTGCTGATCTCAACTGGGCTGGAAGTAGATTTGTGAAATTTTACAGGTCTGAGGGCACTCTTTAATGGAGGATGGACATGCCTGCTATAAAATTAAAACAGGAGGGGGAAGATGCTGATGGTACCATTACATGTTCTCATTCTAGGGGGATGGCAGGGTGAGGGGGCAGGGCAATTCTCCCCATTAAGTTCTTCTTTCCAATATACTTTATAAAAAAAAAAACAGATGGATAAATCCTTTCATAGCTTCTACATGATCTCATCTTCCCTGGTTCTTGCCTTCCAAGATAGGCAAGAACAGCAGGAAAGACAAAGGGCCAATGTTGTTGGTACAAAAGTGAGTAATAAGTGCAGACATATCACGTGTAGTGGACGGTGTGAGTGTGGTAGCATGTGCACACCCTGCAGAGGGTGTGGCCAGGATGGAGCCACAGCAGAGCACTTGCTGCTCTTCTGTATACCTGTAGAGGCTGAAACGGGCACTGGGAATGGAGCAGGTGACATAGAAAGTACAGTTGTGTACACTTACCATAAATGTAGATATTCACTGTTGCAATCATCACATTTGGGTTATCTGCTTGCAGTAGCCCTCAGTCGGCCTGATTATCAAGTCCTGGGTCCTGCGTCGGTTGCTGTCTCATCTTCCATAACGTCAGGTAGTCAGGGGTATAAAGCATGCAGCAGATGCCATTACATCAGTTTTTCTTGCCCCAAATGTCAGGTGCCCCCCTAATGGGAAGCAATTAAATATATATACACAAGGTTATACCTCCAACAAAAAAGCAAATACACCAAAAAGCTTTTAAGCATAGTAAAAAGGAAGAACAGAGGTATAGCCAAAATAAGTCAGGGGGCTGGAGGGAGGGTAACCAGGACTGCAACAGTGAATACACTCAAACATCTACATTTATGGTAAGTGTACACAACTGTACTATGTTCTTCGTGTTTCACTGTTGCAGTCATCACATTTGGGTAGATTCCCGAAGCTAAGGATAGGAGGAGGAATTTAGATAGCATTAGGACCAGCTATAAGGCCCTGCAAAACTGCAGTGGCAAAGCCAGCTCTGGATTTAGAGAAAATTGACAAATGGTAATGCTTGGTGAAGATATGTACAGAATTCCAGGTAGCAGCTTCTAGGATGTCCCTGGTAAGGACACCACTGAGAAAGGCTGTAGAGGTAGATGCAGCCCTGGTTGAATATGGTCTTATCCCCTGTGGGATAGGTTTTCCAGGGTGCTTGTAGCAGAAATGAATGTCATGGCCTATCCATTTAGAAATGGTTCGCTTTGAAATGGCCTTCCCCTCTGCCCCTGCAGCAAATGCCACCAGCAGCTGTTCAGATTTCCTGAGAGGTTTAGTCCTGTCCAAGTAAAATCTAAATTGTCTGTGCACATCTAAGGAGTGCAGTACCCGTTCCCCTTTGTTCTGTGGATTAGAAAAGAAGATTGGCAAATGAATGTACTGATTAAGAGCCACACTGGATACTACCTTGGGCATAAAGGAGGGATTGGTACTGACACCCTGTCCGCATGAAAGATGAAATACTCCACTGCCATAAGGTCCTGTAATTCAGACACCCTTCTTGCTGAAGTGATGGCTTAAAAGGAAGGCTATTTTCCAAAAAAGGAATTACAACTCTGCATTTGCAGCTGGCTCAAAAGGAGGTAGAGTACGTTTTTCCAATACGAAGTTAAGGTCCCAGGCTGGAGTAGGGGCACTCCTGGGTGGTCTTAAGTTTTTGGTCCCTCTGAGGAACTGCTTGAGCAGTGGATGAGAGAAGAGGAGTGGTTCTGTGTTGTAATGAGCCAAAATGGCTGAGGCATGAATTCTGATGGAGGAAAAAGAAAGGCCCTTGTGAAGCATCTCAGTCAAGTATTGAAGAATCTGAGGTAAATTGAGCGCTGCTGTGCTCATCCCCTGAGTCTGGTTCCAGGAACAGAATCTTTTCCATTTCTCAGCATAAGATTTTTTACTACTAGGCCTCCTTGCCTCCAGAATGACATCCAACACTTGTTTACTGAGGGATGGTAACGGAGAGATCAGGTAATAGGCTGCCAGGTTCAGAGTTTTAAGCTGAGGGTGCAGAATCTGGCCCTTCTGCTGGGACAGCAGGGTAGGGGTCCGAGGCAGGTGCCATGGTGCCAGCAGTGACACACCGCGCAAGAGGGAGTACACACCAATGTTGGTGTGGCCAGTCTGGTGCAATCAGTATCGTCCTTGGTTTGTCCTGTTTGATCTTTAATAGTACCTTGGAGAGGAGAGGCAGAGGAGAAAAGGCATGAACGGATAGATTTTTCCATGTGAAGAATAGGACATCCACTTTCCAAATTTGTTTGTAGGGAGTACTTGTGCAGAACTTGTCCAATTGGTAGTTCAGGGGGGAGGCAAACAGGCCTATCTCTGGGCTCCCCCATTTGTTTATCAACATTTTGAATGTCTTTGGTTCCAGTTTCCACTTGTGTGGGTCCATGAGATTTCTGCTTAGATAGTCTACCAGTGTACTTAGCTTTCCTGGCAGGATCTGAGCCTGTAGGTGCACTTGGTAGCTCAATGCTGCGTTCCACAGAGCCATGGCTAGTCTGCAGAGAGGGTATGAGTGTGTTCCCCCCTGCTTGTTTATGTACCACATAACAGTGGTGTTGTCCGTCTTTACCATTAACTGTCCTGGAAGAATGTGGTCCTTGAAGGCTGTCAGAGCATTCTGTACAGCTAAAATTTCTTTTTGACTGATATGCAGGTGCATTTGACTTTGGTTCCATTTACCCTGAATGCACCTTCCTGCCAAGTGTGCCCTCCATGCATAGTCTGATGCGTCTGTTGTTAGGGTTTGGGTGGCAGGGGGTAGAGTGAATGGCAGTCCCTTGTTTTGGTGACAGGCCTCTGCCCACCAAAGGAACTCTAACTGTAGGCAAGGTATGATAGGAATCATTGCTTCTAGATCCTGAGAATGTTGACACCATAGGCTTTTTAGACACCATTATAGTTTCCTCATATGCAGTCTTGCATATGGAATTAGGAGAATGCAGGAGGCCATGAACCCCAAGGCTTGCAGTATTTGTATTGCAGATAGCAAGGTCTTTGTGGCCATTAGTTTGAAGTAAGCTGTCAAATGAACTTGTTTCTCTGGCATGAGGAAAGCCATCTGGGAAGTTGTGTTCAAGCTTGCTCCCAAGAATACAATTTGTTGGCAGGGTACCAGATGTGATTTCTTTTAGTTTATGGTGTACACCCCAGAGAAGTTAGCACTTTTTGTACAAACGCCAGATGGTTTAATAACATGTCCTGGCTTTCTGCCTGAATTAGACAATTGTCCAGGTATGGGTATATCTGAATATTTCTCTGCCTGCAAAATGCAATGACTGGAGCTAGGCACTTTGTGAATACCCTGAGCGCAGTAGATAAGCCAAAGGGTAGTGCAGAGAACTGATGTGCATGAAGCCTGCTTTGAAGCGTAGGTATCTTCTGCAAGATTCCCTGATTGGGAGGCTTCCTTTAAATCCAGTGTTGCCAACCAAGCATCCTTGCCTAGCATAAGAAGCAACTGGTGAAGAGTTAGCATCTTGAATTTTGGGATCACCAAAAAGGTGTTTAGGATACAGAGATCCAGGATAGGACGCCAGGAGTTGTCTTTTCTGTGCACCAGAAAAAGTCTTGAGTAGAAACCTTGCCCCCTTTCCCCTTCTGGGACAGTTTGAATAGCCCTTATACAGAGAACTTGCTTTGGAGCCTCTGCCCACTGATTTAGGGGTAGATCTGGCCAACCGTTTGGGGTTGGTAACTTGTGGAAGTGAAATCTGTATCCTTGGGAAACTATTTAAAACCCATTTGTCCTGGGTAATGAGCTCCCAGTTTTTTTGCCTGCAGAGCAATCTTCCCCCCTAAAGGAGCAGTCAGCTGAGAATGGCTTGGAAGTTTTAAGGTTAAGTCATTGAGACAGTTTACCATAAGGGAGGGTCTTACTACTCTCTGCTTTGGAAGTGGGAGCCCCCCACTGCTTAGTCCTGTGCATACCTTGGGACTGAAGCCAGAGTGTTCTGCTGGTTCTGGGTTTGGCCTGGAAGAGGCAGGAAAGGACCAATTCTTAGAGGGCCAATGCCTACTAAATCTTGGAGGCTGCACTTGCAGGAAATCTTTAACAGTTTGCATAGATTTAGCTTTTTCCTCCATCTTTTTAAGTAATTATTCTGCTTTGTTGCCAAAAAATAAAAGAGTACAGTAGCACATGGCACTAATAAATCTAGCACACTCACAAATAACCATATATTTGTGTAAACATCATTACAAGTAATAGCATGTAGTAACTAAAAGTATGCAAACATGTATAAACTGCTACTAGTCTGTTTTTTGTCAGCAGGGACTGCCACACTGAAGAGAAGCCACAACTTTTGGAAAATTAAATATCAATATCCGTAGCTCCTCGATGGCTAAAAAAGTGGCTATATCAAGATACCACAAAGAAGATGGAAACCAGCAATACAACAGAAAAGTACATGTCTAAATATAATGAACCTCAAGAAGACACATGCTTAAACATTAGAACATAACACTCAAAACTGTAATATAAAGTCACACACACATGTGGAGATGTGCAATATCCTATGCTTAACTCCATCAGATGCATACACCAGGACATACTTTATCACATCCTCCCCTTGGTTTGCATGTCCGTCTTAAAGGAAGAATGGTTATTAAAAGACAACCGCAATTAATTCTATTAAGAGTCAAAAATAAATCATGGCAGTACAAAGTCTTCACCGTATGACGAGAAAATGCCAACACATTCACAGGTACCTTCACCCAAAGAAGAGATGCAAATATGGGCTGACACTCAGACTATTTCACAGCCTGGTTATCATCCCCCCGGCCAATCATACACACAGACATACACCACCAGGACCAGAAACACCTCTCTTACCATAAATGAAGCACTCTGCTTGAATGTCCAAACTTTTCCCATCAACATGTTAAAACTTGAGACTAATTTGTTAATCTAGATTGTCTAATTATCCACAAATGGCATGAACAAAACATGGACTTACTGTTTCTGTGGGATGGTTAAAGGACTGATGTTTCATCAGCCAGGTGGTTTTATACTGGTCCAGCTTCTGGCCCTTGTATCTCACAGATGCCCATCCACAACCTGACTTCTTTGCTGGGTTGACCAGTTTCTTGCAGTGAGTAGCCCAAGCACTGGGAGAGTTGAAAATATGACCAGTCTCTTGCCACCTTATCTTCCCATCAGACAGTAAATCTCCAACAAATTTCTTCCCCTATAGTAGTTCAGTAATTTGAAAAGAAAGGAAAAGCAGATGTTGGTTTGATACCATCAAACAGGCATATGGACAACAATACAGCTTTTCTAACAAGTAGTTAGCAAAGTTTGGATACCTCAGACTCAAGAGTCCACAATCAGCATATTGCACACAATCAATATTAAAAGTCCAAAGACTAGAATAACAAGCTTCCAGTGACTGGAGCTATAGAAAGTATTTTAAATGAATTACAAGCTAATCAGCAGAATACAGCAAGTAGATTTACAGCAACTGTACTGATGTAACAAAAGACAGGAGAGCTTACGGACGATCACTACAAACTGCTCACATGTACATCATAAATTAAACTCCATATTAACAGTGATAGCTGCAATTACTTCAAGTTTAAAATCCATTGTGTCCCCTCTGGGGGAAGGATACACATCCAGAGCCTTGCTTCTGGCCCCTGAGAGATTTAGACTGCTTGGCCAGTAAGGTACAGTACAGGCTGACTTTAGCTGTTGAGAAACCTCTATGCTGTAATTCCACACTGCAATCACTGGGGGAATCTATAAAACCTCTATGCTGTAATTTCACACTGTAATCACTGGGAGAATCTATAAAACCTCTATGCTGTAATTTCACACTGTAATCACTGGGGGAATCTATAAAACCTCTATGCTGTAATTTCACACTGTAATCACTGGGGGAATCTATAAAACCTCTATGCTGTAATTTCACACTGTAATCACTGGGGGAATCTATAAAACCTCTATGCTGTAATTCACACTGTAATCACTGGGGGAATCTATAAAACCTCTATGCTGTAATTTCACAATGTAATCACTGGGGGAATCTATAAAACCTCTATGCTGTAATTCACGCTGTAATAACTGGGAGGATCTATAAAACCTCTATGCTGTAATTCACACTGTAATCACTGGGGGGATCTATAAAACCTCTATGCTGTAATTCACACTGTAATCAACTGGGGGGGGGGGATCTATAAAACCTCTATGCTGTAATTCACACTGTACTCACTGGGGGGAATCTATAAAACCTCTATGCTGTAATTCACACTGTAATCACTGGGGGGATCTATAAAACCTCTATGCTGTAATTTCACACTGTAATCACTGGGGGAATCTATAAAACCTGTATGCTGTAATTCACACTGTAATCACTGGGGGGGATCTATAAAACCTGTATGCTGTAATTCACACTGTAATCACTGGGGGGCTGTAATTCACACTGTAATCACTGGGGGGCTGTAATTCACACTGTAATCACTGAGAGGGGTCTATACTTTTCATGCTTCTTCTCATGATGTGCGTTACTGTCTCCCTTAATGAAAAGTGCTATTTATGTTTGGAATTCCTAATAATTATACAGTGAGCACAGCTTTAAATTAAAAATACTGTTTAAATGGTCTTGTACGCATTCCAACATGAAGTAATATAAACATTAAGAACCCCAGTAAACATAGTGTGTGAAGATATAATGATTACAAATGCAATCACATACAAATGTTTGAACCTGTACAACCTGAAAGCATTTCACCAACGTATTAACATTTGGGATCTGAGACCAGCACTCCGGTGAACTTGTGCCAATACAGCTGCTGACTTACTTCCAAAAATGTACAACGCTTCAGGTCAAATAAATCAGAGTAAAAACTCTGTATAAAAGAAAACAAAACATTTATTTTATGAAAAAATAAGTCCTTTCTTCATTAAAAAATATGTTGGTAAAACATGCAGAAAGCTAATCACAGATACATAAACACAACCAAATGTTTCAGTCCTCTGCAATGTACTGCAGTTGTAAAATTCCAGAAACATGTACAAATATGAAAAAAAATTCTGAAAGTTAAAATGTTAACTGGGACTTCATTAATAAAGCATGAAAACAATGCAATGACAAGTAATGGGAATTACTAAACTCATAAAATAATGACTTTACCATCAGAGCAATAAAAAATCACCCAATGCCCTTAATTTCAAAGAACTCAGTAGGCCAGATTTGTGAATGGCTAATCTCTGAGCTGCTACCATGTGCATATCACAGCGAGGTGTACACACTAGAGCGATCTATCTTGAATTCATTAAACTGCTCTACAAAAAGGGAAATGGCAGAGTATGCTAATGAAAACATAATTACATGCTAATTAAACAATCCAAGATGGTAGAGCCATTCAGGAAGTAGTGAAGTAATAGTGTACACTTGGTGTAGCTCTCTGCCATGAACTCCAAAGCTGACTGGAATATAGCTACCATCAAACTTGGAGAAAATGCAATGCTAGGGGCCTCTCTGCCATGAACTCCAAAGCTGACTGGAATATAGCTACCATCAAACTTGGAGAAAATGCAATGCTAGGGGCTGCTGCTCTCCTGCATGTGTATGAGCAACAGGCTGAAATCTATGCTGCTGACGCGAACAGACCTTGCCCAAGGAGAAGAAGGGTGTTGAGACCAACATACCATGGACTGCACGATATTGAAATATTAGAGTGATACATTTTTTACAAGAAATATCTTTATTGAATTGTGTGTCACAGACAATCGTACATTTATACACCTGAAAATAAATCCTAGCCAGTTGCAAACATTATACTGTACAAACCCTGCCAACACAACTGTAGCAGCAAACATTACACTTCACTTTTAAGATATCCAGTCACTGGCAGTCAACCACCGCATAGTTCATTCAGATCCTTACTTCCTTTATACATCATTCCTCCTCTGCATGTAGTGGTCCCACATTTTCCATTTGTTCCTCTGTAATTTGCTCCTACCCTTTTCTAAGGATCCCAGTTCCAGTTGTTTTAGCTCTGTTACTATCTTTGTTACTTCTAGTAAAGTTGGTTTAGACTTGATTTCCATTTTCTAGTTATTGCTTTTTTGGCAGCCATCATAGTTAGACTTACTATGTCTAGGCAATACCAAATATGTATCAGAGCCCAAAAAAATCATTTTCCTAGTCACTCCGATTTGCTCACCTAGCATCTCTGACAGACAAGTTTGCAAAGAATCTTTAAAGTCAGCCAGCTCACTACACTCCCAGAAAATATGTGCCCAGTTACCCCCTTCTTCCCCATCACACCTCCAACATTTGCTGTCTACCTGAGGAAAGATTCTCTTGAGCCTGCTTGGAGTATAAAAATACCTATGTAAACACCTCCAGGCAAAGATCCTAAATCTTCTACTTTTGTTACATATTTGGGAGACATGCATACATCACCTCATTGTCTCCTTGTGAATTGCTTATCCAATCTCTCTTCCGAACATCTTCTGATTCCTACAGTTATTTTACATGCTCTACTACTTATTCCTTTCTTAATGGCAACTTCTGTTCTAGAGTCTACTAAGAACTCTACCAGTGTTGCTCTTTCATTTAGGACCCCCCCCATTTCTTTTTCTATGCATGTACTCCGATATCATTCCTTGATATAGAAGCCAATCTCTCACCTGCAGTCCAAATATGTTCTTAGCATCTTCCCCTTCTATTACCTATCCCTGTCTAGTTATTTGCTCCCAATACCTTGGTTCCTTTGCCAAATTTCTTCAATGTACTCCGCCCCCTCTTGCCTATTGTCTGTATCCCTAATTGCAGTCATCCCTATCAGCAGAATCTCCTTTCTCCATTCCCATATGGTCTTATTTCTTAGAATACCTTCTGCTACTTTATGAATATAATATTCTATATGATTATTCTTCTCTTCCTTAAAGATTTGCATCCAAAATCCCATTCGCTCCCATTTACTTGGATTCCTCCCACCTCCTTTCTTCATCTCTTTCCATTTTGAGTTCTAGTTTTCTGCTTGTGCTATGTATAGGAGCCTTAACTGTGTTGCTCTGAAATATCCTTTCAAATCGGATAATGCCAATCCACCCTGTTCTACTGGAAGAATAAGCTTATCCCACTTGACTCTTCCACTCCCAGATAAAATCCTTCAAACTCTTTAGTAACTTACTATCCACAACTTCTCCTCTGGTTGAGAAAAATATCCCTTACCTGTATAAAAGTCTGAAGGGACAAAAACATTTTAACTGCTTGCATCTTACTATCAATCACCATAAAACATTTTCTCAACTTTTTGTATGATCTTTTGTTTGATCTCTTCCCACATAACCTTAGCTGCCACATTGGTATCATTTTTAATCCATACCCTAAATATTTAATTTGATCATGTCCCCATAAGTAGGGATATTGCTGAACCAATTCATATGAGAGTACATAACTTATTGCTATTGCTTTTGTTTTGGTTTCATTAATTGTGAATCCCGAAAAGATATGAAATTCTATCAATATGTCCCACAACACTGTAACGTCCCCTTCTGGTTTCGTCAGGCAAAAAATAACGTCATCTGCAAATACAGCCAGCTTCTCTCGACTACCATACCAACTATATCCTTGAATTTCCGAGTCCTTTATTTTCTTTGTATTATATCTAAAACCACTGGCAAACAACAAAGGGGAGAAAGGACACTCCTAGGTTTTTCTGCTCAAACAGAGATTTTCAGAGAGGAACCTACTCACTAATTTTCATCTCCAATCCCTCATATATGCTTCCTAATCAAGCTTATAATTTTTTCAGGAAATGCAAATACTTGCATTGTTCTGCTCATAAAGTCCCAGCTTACTCTGGCAAATGCGTTCTCTGCATCAAGACCCACCAGCAACTGTGGTATTTTCTTACATTCTGCTTCCCTCTGGATCATCACTGATCTGTTAATGTTGTCAAATGTTTGCCTCCCTGCCACAAAACCACACAGACTCAGATCCATCATCGCTGGCATCCCTTTTGCCATTCTTTTTGCCATTATAGACAAACATTTTATAATCACTGATTTAGTATGGAAATTGCCATGGATGAAGCTGGATCTTTGCCCACTTTAGATACTACAGCTACCGCCGCTTTTTTCCAGGATGTTGGTACTTCTCCTCCTTTTAAAATACCGTTAAACAAAACCTTCCAGAATTATCTTTATCAATTTTTATCCTGCTAGCTTCCAAACTTCCACAGGAATACCATCCATTCCCAGGGACTTTCCTGTAGATTGATTATACATCACCATTTTCTCTCTCCTACTATCCTGTTAGTAGTTCAGCCTCCTCTACCTCTAGCCTGGGCATATTTAATTCTTCCATTAACCTTGCCATTTGTACCTTTTCTCAATTTCCATATTTCTCTGCTTTATACAGACTTTCATAGAATTTTCAAAGTATTCCCAGTACTTCTACAGGAACCCTTATCTTCCTTGTTATAGGTTCCCTAAGCTTGGTGACAGTCCTTTCTATTTTCTGTTACCAGAGTTGTTGTGTTAAAAGTTTTTGTGCTCTAGGGTTATCATCAAAAAACAGTTGCTTAACAGCAGTCTTTCTAAGCTTATGCATATTAGTGAGGTAATCCCTTATTTTCTGTTTAGCATTCTGCAGTTGCTCCTCCTCTTGTTCTGTGGGATTCCGATTATTTTGCAATACCTTTAACATTTGTCAGTCCCTCAAATCAATCCTTGTTACTTCTTAACCATATCGTCCTTTCTTTTATTTCCACCCTATTTTTAAATTCCACCTTTTATCCTACTCCCTAGCTATATTTTTAGAAGAAGTTTCTATCTTATTTAATAGCTCCTGAATAATTTCCACTACCCATTCCTTAAATTCTTCTCTTTTCAACAGATAGGTGGGAAAGCTCCAGTGTCTCATTTTTTTATTGCCTTACCGTGTCTTTAATTATTGTTGGCACATGGTCTGAAATAGTTATTGGGTGCATATCAAAAACTTTAATTAAATGCACATGTTCCTGTGAAATGTATATTCTTTCTAGCCTAGCCCAGTTTTTGTATCTTTGAAAATAGTAAGCAAATTCATTCGGAGCTCCTAGTACTGAATTCACATCTTCCATGTCAAATGTTTTCATAAATTTCTTTAAAAAAGTCTACCCTCCTTTGTTATATTTTCAGTTCTGGGTCCCCCAGACACATCTTCACCATTGCAAATCTAATTCCAGTCCCCACCTATCAGTAATATTCCTTGTTGAAAGCAGATTTCTCCCTGAATTTTCTTAAGCTCCGTTATAGCAGTTTTTGGTGGAATATAAATACATGCCAGTGTAATCCTACTGCCCCTTAATACTATAAATCTTCCATTTTTATCTTTTATATTTTCTTCTGCTACTATTGGAGCTCCTCTTGCAATTAATATAAATACTCCTCTCTTCCTATGCCCCTGAGATTCTGCTGAATAACCATCTATTCAAAATCGTTCTTTATCAAATTCACATGTTCAGTTCTTTCCAAGTGCATCTCCTGAAGCGTATCTGTTTGCACTCTACATTTTTTTAATATAATTCACCACTCTTTTATCTGCGAGACCATTAACATTTAAAAACATTACAGAAAGAAACATGTTCTTGAGGGATTATTCTTCCCACCATTTAGGTATAACAGCTTTTTTAAGTGTAGAGTTACAACTTTTGTATTCAATGCATGCAGCAGTTGACAGTTTAATCTTTTTATACAACTGTTTCTTGTCCTCTCCATTTCAGCCTATGCCACATCTCACAGAATAAAAAAACCCTCAAATAAAAATACACACACAGCCCCAATACCCCCATAAAACCTAATAACTTAATAACAACACACAAAACTACGTACATAATAAGAACAAACGTTCTAAAATGATAGCCATACCTACAGGCTAGAGACATCCAAAAAGAAAGTCATTCATGCTAAGACATGCATGATATAGCCTGTGCTTTTAGTAATTATCAGATTTTTGTCTTTTCTTTATAACCCTCCCAGCTAAAAACACAGAGTGATACATGGTCGATAGCGTAACAGAGAAACTCTGCAACCTCTGCCACCACCACCCCCATCTCAAACCCAGAGAAAATCAAACAGAACCTATACCAGTGGAAACTAAGGTATGTGTAGCACACATTCCAGAGACCCATTGGGGATATACTAGGAGTGGCACAGGACTAAGCCTCCAGAATACTGCGCCAATGTTTTAGTACTATAATAGAACATGCAAGTGAGTATAATCTTCCACGCCTACCAGAGGCCAGAGCAAGAACAATGCAAGAATTTTATGCCGTAGCACACTTCCATAACATTTTGGGGTCACAGACTGCACTCGCATTGAAATAACAGCCTCAACTGGTGAACTGGGAAGGACATACATCAACAGGAAAGGCTTCCATTCAATCAACTGTCAGGCTGTCTGTAATGCCCGAGGGATCATCCTCAAATGTGTGTGTAGACAAACTAGGCAGTTACCATGACCCGTACCATATGGCACACCTTGCAAGCAGTTACCATGACCCATGCATATGGCAACACCTTACAGGCAGTTACAATGACCAGTACATATGGCACACCTTACAGGCAGTTACCATGACTCCTACACATATGGGGCACACCTTGCACGTAGTTACCATGACTCACATACGGCACACCTTGCAAGCAGTTACCATGATCCATACACATGGCATACACAAAGTCGATGCAGGTTATGCACTGGAACTATGGCTCATGAATTTCATTTGTATCATATTCATACTGTCATTACTTTGCTGAGGAATAAATATTCAGCTAATGGAAGATTAAGTTCTCAGTGTCCCTTCAAAGGTGTGATTTTGACAAGTGTGAAGTACAACTTCCTTTCTGCGGTGACAAGAGAATGATAAAGTCTATAAACTTAATTTTTCATTATGACAACAGTTCAAATCCAGCAGGAGATGAAACTCTTCCTGTTTTTTTATAAGTGCCTTTCCTGTGAATGTGCTGCCTATGTATCTGTCTAACCATCTTCTGTTTTATCAGTTACAGTCTTCAGCATTTGCGCAAGGTCTGGCAATGAGCAAGTGTAGTATGCGATGCTAAAAACGTATTTCAAGTGTTACTGCAAAACACTGCGATTCTGCCTTAATCTGCAATGTACGCCCAATTAACTTGTGATTTCCCTTGAAGCATGTCCGATAAACCGTAGTTATAAAATATTATGTCATCAGGCATTACTGACACAATCTGAGCAATCATCTTATTTAGGATAGTCATTGCTACGCAGTCTTACAGTCAATCAAAATGAATTATGATAAGCACACTCTGACACCCTTTGCAAAATGATCTGCATACTGGACTCTAACCCTGCTTCAAATTTGCTTTTTCATTTAGCTCACTGTGCTTAGACCTTGGGCCATTGAGAAAGTTAGGTGACAGGTGGATTTTCCTCACTCAGCACTGTCCAGAGTGCTGATGGCCATGCCTCATCGCCAAGCCTGTCTGTGCTACAGATCCAATGTTTGTTCACCGCCTAATGTTGCACAAACAAAGAAGGTAAGCACAACTCATTTTTGAATTAAGCTTCGGCCCAAAAATGGAAAGATATTCTACAGCAAAGCATATATATGCAACAGAAAAAAAACAGATCTGTTCCACATGTAATCAGAGTCCCATTGCCTCTCTGTTCCTTATATATGAAAAGGTTGGCAGGGAGCACCACTGTCCCTGATACTTCACAATCCGAGTTCAGCACATGAAAAGTATAATCATATATATACCAACACTATGCCAAAGTCTGCACAATACATTTCTCAGCAGTGAGGTTCAGGAACAGAGTTTGAACAATATTAAGTATTATTACTGGAACATATTTCATTACATGGAAACTACATAATGTACATGTGTGAAATGCAGTGATCGGTGCGGTTAAGTGACCACTTTATTCTGGATGGTTAGGTCTGCATTGCAGCACTGACACAAATGACATGCATTCACATACAGCCACGGCACACTTACTTCAACATTCCTAAGGTCTACTGCATTGGAACATTAGGTACCAATTGGTATTGACAGTGCATAATGACCATGCAAGGGCACATACCATCGCTAATATCAGTACCACTCAATAAGGTTTACATGCCATCATAACCGGATGATCCATGACTGCTTTATTGTCCATCCTGGGTTTCACAAGTGTGTGTGTGTGTGTGTGTGTGTGTGTGTGTGTGTGTGTGTGTGTGTGTGTGTGTGTGTGTGTGTGTGTGTGTGTCATGTACACAACACAGGTATATGTCAGTCTCAGTTCTGCATTATACATGAATGACAGCATAGCTGACCTATATCAGCAGTATGCATTTATTATTGATCATAAGACTGCACTTACTCTTGTGCATCAACAAATATGAATTTGCACAAAACCTTCAACGTCACACTACCTTCTCTGGCACAGAATAAGAAACTAATCTCATTTATACTACACTGTCACACCGCAGAAGTCAGACTTGTGCTGCAGCACTTGCATTAACTACTGGGCCCTCTAGATTGTGTAACTAGACAGTTAGGGGGTTCTAATCTAACAGCAGTCAACTTGTATGTTTGATGGTGGGTCCAAAGCATTACTGGAGGATTAAATTCAACAGCAGCTCATTTGACTCTCAATCATGAAAAATATTTACATGGTCAGATCAATCCCACATCCCTTTTTTCACCCTGTCCACAAATGTATACTGTCTGCAATGTGCTGATGAGGTCATCATTTCAATAATGCATTCTCACACTAATAAAGTCAGACCTCTCCTGGGCCGCATGCCTATAAAAGACTTATTTACAGATTGTGTCAGTAGATAGGGAGTTTGAACACAGCAGTAAGACTTTTGTGTGTACGTGTGTGTGTGTGTGCATGTGCGTAAATTTAAATGGCTGCAGGAATGCTTACACCTCATAGTACTGACAACATTTAGAATCCAAAAATAGCTGTAGAAGTCATTTTTGCACACTAGTCTCCTTTGCATGACACAGCTGATGTCATCCCTTCAAAGATGCAGTGTGGCTCACATGCAGTCAGACTTCTCTTGCGGCGCGTGCATCTAATACACTTGCATATATACTGTTTCAATAGACAGACAGGGAGTTTGAATACAACAATGACCGTCTTCCCTGACTGTGCGTTTCTTCCTCTTACTGTGCAAATACATCAATGAGGCACATCCATACAGTGTGCTTGTGCCATGCAACCACTTTTTAGCAGAAACATCAAGTTAAACACAATGGTGATATCCATCCATCGATATGTGCAATGTCATAGTTACAAAATAAATCTATAGTTGCACTTGTATTTCGGAAAACCTTCATTATCTTCTGATGTGAGGTATACAGTTCAAATCCCAATGTCACTGCTTGCAGTCAGCGTGCATGTTAACAGTGTTGTCACCCACGTGTGTTAATGATAATGTGTAAACGTTTCTGTGACACCCATGCACTGGACCAGCAATCGAGGAGCCTCAATACTCACCACTAACACCAGTGAGGGGCATCCACATTGGGAAGGATAAGTACACATACAGTAATGTACAATTTCCCTTAAGAGCACACACTGATCACAGTCAGTCTGGGGCTGGTTTCTCCCTTTCCTATCCAGATCCACAATAAGACTCCCCACTGCCACAACTATAGAGTGGAGTCCTTAGCCAGGGTAAAAGCCAAGTCCTCCTAGCACTCTCTCTGCCCAACCAGTGCTTCGTGTGCAAGTAGCTGACACACACACACACACACACACACACACACACACACACACACTGAAATATGATTTATATACAACCACACAGACACTCCTGGGGAAGGCTGGCACAGGTTCACTAGCTGTGCCCCTTCTGTCCAGGCTATAAGTTACTAATCACTGCCACCAGGACCCTTATCAGCTACTAAAAAGGCCCTTAGCAAAGGGTGTCCAATTATTACTGTGCAATATTATTTTCCAAATTATAAGTGTGGCTGAGCAGAAAGACTTACTTGGCGTGGCTTTGTACAGTATCACTATATAAATGCGGTGTACTCTAGAGCTTAAATTATTGCTACACAAAACAACCACAATTGAAATGTTTAAAAATATTTAATAATAATAAATAAAAACACAAGACAATACTTCTTACTACACAGTGCTAGTGAAGAGTTCAGAGATCATAGGAAAATGCTTAAAATAATAGAGCACAATAGTTCTGACATCAATATAGAAAACAGCTAGTCTAAACTTACTATTTTCTATCTATTTCTTAAGAGAAACACTAAAGTCTAAGATCCTACTTACATACAGACAGAGCAAAGAAAGTGCTGATGAGTGGTCAGTTATGAAGACATGCAAAATGCTCTCCCCTCTGTCTCTGAGAAAGTCCTTTAAATTGATAATACATCCTGGTGACTCATTTTAGATCACATCATTAACAGTTCTCTGGTTCCCCAGGCTAACAGAAACTCTACATTTACACTGCTTTGATCTTGCACCTAGACAGGAAACCACAGTATTTAAAGAACTTATATATGTAAAATCTAGCAATTAACTCTGGTCTCAAAACAATAGAAAGAATCTGCCAGTTCAGACACCTGTGCTCTGGTGGAAGAAAGCTGATAAGTCAAGCCTTGTATGACTGCTTCATCTCAAATTCAGAGTGCACTGTTACATTTTTGACGTTCAGCATTTACTATTTTCTTCCATTTAAGAGAACAAGCCTGTGACTTGTATTAATATTTACAAATGCCAGAATTACCTACAAAATTCTATCTGGCTAGGCTGGCAGCCTTCACACATCCCCCCCCCAGAAATCAAGCTAGTTTTTCAAGTGACCCTTGAGAAACATTGCTTGACAGGGTTAGGTCTGAGTATACCTTACCCCATTCCCTGTCTTGAGAGCCTATTTGTGTTGGCATTGCTACTCCCACTGCTGTGCTGCACTGACATATATGCTTGCAACCCTAGGCTCCATCTTAGCAACTTGGCATTTTGCTGGCTGGCTCTGTGTAACAATGTTAGGGGATTGTGATCTGACATTACAGTGAATTTTCTTCCATACAGAGAAGGCTGAAGTTTCTCCAGTGCCCACACTAAGGCTAGATATTCCCTTTCTACAGCTGTATAGCATTCCTCCCTGGGTTGGAACCTACAAATGAGATAAACCACTTGGTGCTCTTCTCCCTCTGAAGAAATCTGGCCAAGTACAGCTCCCACCCCATGGTTCAAAGCATCCACCTGCACAATAAATTATTTCCTGTAATCTGGACTGGCTGACACAGGGGGTCCTCCCAAAGCCTCTTTAAGCTTCTGGAATCCCTGCTCACATGCTGTGGTCCAACTACCTTATCTGGCCTGTTCTTCCTTGTCAGGTCTGTGAATGGAACAGCTATGGTACTATAACTGGGGATGAACTTTCTGTAGTACCCTGCTGTCCCTAAGAATGCCCTCACCTGCTTTCTGGTACCAGGTACAGGCCATGCCTGAATGGCTTTTACTTTGGCAGGTTTTGGCCTGATCTTACCACTCCACACTATGTCCCAGGAAGGAGACCTCTGCCATACCCACCTGACATTTGCTCGGCTTAATGGTCAACCCTGTCCTTTGTAGTCTGCCCAGCACCTGCCTGACATGCTGAAGGTGTTCTAGCCAGGAATAGCAGTAGATGGCAATATCATCTAGGTAAGCAAGGGCACATCCTCCTGCTCCTGCTAGGATATCATCTACCAGTCTCTGGAAAGTCGCTGAGGCATTTTTCATCCCAAAGGGCATCTTTGTGAACTCATACAAGCCAAAAGAAGTCACAAAGGCTGACCTCTCTCTAACACTGGGAGTCAAGGGCACCTGCCAGTAACCCTTCGTAAGATCAATGGTGTTAAGATACTTAGCCCCAACCAGCTGCTCTAGGGCCTCATCTGTCCTAGGCATAGGGGTAAGCATCTGACTCTGACTAATTTCCTGTAGTCTACACAGAACCTGGTGCTGCCAACAATTGGCACCAGTACCACTGGGGAGGCCTAGGGACTGTTGGACTACAATTACCCCTAGTTGCAACATCTCCTGTATCTCCTCCCTCAGAGTCTGTTTGACTCTCTCAGGCACCCTGTATGGGGCCTGCCTAATAGGCCTTTGAGGTCCTGTATCTACCTGGTGTTGCCCCATGTGTATGGATCCTGGTTTCCCAGTGAACATGTCCCCAAATTCCTGTAACACTGATTGGATTTCTCAAACCAGGGTAGGAGATAGCTGCTGGGACATTGCTACCCCTTCCACTGAGGTGTCAATCCGAGCCTCACCGAGGAGATCAGTCACCAGATCTCCCTCAGACTCCTCCTGCAACCTACTGCAAATACTCAGCACAAGGGCCTCCTTATCATGGTAAGGGTCCATCATGTTAACATGGTACAATGTGTGCCCTTGCCTAGCAGTTCTACCATGTAGTTAACATCACTTACCTTTTTAACCACCTTGTAGGGTCCCTCCCAAGCTGCTTGCAGCTGGTTGTGTCTGACAGGAATGTGAACCATTACCTGCTGCCCTACAGCATAGTCTCTAGCTCAAGCATTCCTGTCATACCATACCTTTTTCTGTTGTTGGGCTTCTGCCAGGTTCTCCTGGGCCAAGCCCATGAGTTCCCTGAGCCTTGTCCTGAAGTTAAGGACATATGCCACAACAGACTCCTTGTGAGATTCACACTCATCTTCCCACTCATCACAAATTAAATCTAGAGGTCCTCTCACCCTATGCCCATACAGCAACTCAAAGGGTGAAAAACCTGTGGATTCCTGGAGAACCTCTCTGAAAGCAAACAGATGGGGCAAATATCTGTCCCACTCCCTCAAACTGGTCTGCAAAGTCTTTGGACTTGATTGTAGGGTTTAACCTCTCAACCAAACTATTAGTCTGGGGATGGTAGGGGGTGGTCTTCAAGTGCTTCACATCACAGTACTTCCATAGACAAGCCAGCCGGTCTCACATGAAATTGGCACCTCTGTCAGTCAGTATTTCTTTTGGGAAACCTACCTTGCTGAAAATCTCTAACAAAGCATTTACCACCTTTTCCACTTCAGTGGAGAACAAAGTCAAAGCCTCAGGGTATCTTGTAGCATAATCTACTACCACTAGGATATATTTTTTCCCTGTGGTACTTTTGAGTACTCAGAGGCCCCACAATATCCATAGCTACCCTCTGAAATGGCTCCTCAATCACAGGCAAAGGCATCAAAGGAGCTCTCACCTAGTCTCCAGCCTTGCCTACATTTTGGCACTGCTCACAAGTCCTGAAGTACCCTGTTATATCTCTGGAAATTCCAGACCAATAGAAGTTCTGCATAATACGCCCCTTTATACATTTTATGCCCATATGAACTGCAAAGGGAATGTTATGGGCTATGGCTAGAAGCACCAGAAAGTAGGCACTAGGCACTATCAAGTGCTGTACCCTCTCACCTTCTAGCCCTCCCTCAGAGGTCCACTCTCTATACAGTAACCCTTTGTCCCAGTATACAGATTCCCCTTCTCTTGAGAATCAGGTGCCTTCCTAGCTACCTGCCTCAGGCCTTGCAAAGTAGGGACTGAGTGATGAGAACCTGTCTCAACTCTTAGTAACCCTTCCCAGCTCCCCTTCCACAGGAAGTCTGGACTCCTCTGATAGCGGTGCCTCACTGTCAGCCTGGGTACTACTACTCACCTCTACCTTTGCGGTCACTCTGTCCAAGAGAACATCAGTACCCACAAGCAGCTGTGGCTCACCATCAGTCTCACTGCTACTGAGTAGCTCCCTCCCTGAAGTAACCACCTTCCCAGTCCTGGCTGCAAGTATGTGGTCTGTCAGTCTCCCCCAGGCTACCAGACCCACATGCTTGTCTCGAAGCCTGACTGCATGTAACTGCATTAACACATAGTACTGCCTCATCAAAATCCTTACCTATCACGACATCTGCAGGATGGTAGCTCAGTACCCCTGAAGTCTCAAGATATTTTGTCTTTCCCACTTACTGGCTCTCGCACCTTTTGCTCCCCACCTTGCCTCCGTGGACATCTGTAAGCCACATGCCCCCAATGGTTGCATTCAAAACATTTAACCCTAGGTCCTGGATGTGTACCTGGACTAGTGGCTTCCCCTAGTACTGGCAAATTCTCTTGGGGCAGTCTGGGCTGTCCACCATGGGTTCCTTTAGACCCATGAGCAGTACTGGGGGTCCCTTTCCTGTGCAGGGATGCTCTGCTTGCTAGTTATAGATCTTCCTTCTTCCCCAACTCATCTGAAGTAACACATTGTCTATCAGCAAACCAGATACTCATGTCCTCAGGCAAAGTGCTAAGGTCTTGTTCCCTCACTAAAAGGTCTGCCAGCCCATCAAAAGTGGTGACCTGACATTCACCCACCCACCTATGAAAATAAGTGCTCAGTTCAGCAACATATTCACACACACTTTCCTTGTGTCTATGCTCAGGAAACTTTCTCCTACAAGTTTCAGGTGTTGGCTTAAAAAAATTCTAACAAGCAATTCTTAGCAGCAATATAATCAAAACATTCACTATCAGTTAATGTAGGCAGCACAGTTACAGCTTTACCATGGAGTAAAGGGGTCAGGAACCGTACCCAGAGCCTTTGGTCAACATCATACTGCTTACATACCCTCTCAAACATATGAATGAAACTATCAAAATTATCCCCCTCTGTAAACTGGGGAAGAAATTTACTGACCTTTTGTGCTTCTGGGGTCCAGTTACACCCTTCCCCATTACCTCCATGACTCTGGCGAAGAGTCAGCATCTCCTTTTTGTGCTGCCTCTGCCTTTCCTTTACCTCAGCTTCCAGGTGTAGCAGTTTCTCATTCTACTCAGCCTGGTGATGTCTCAGTCTCTCTGCTGCTTCTGTTTCCAAATGCCTGGCCTCCAGCTCAAGTCTCTTTAGTTCCAGATGGATTTTTAAGTCCTCTGCAGAAAGGTGGTTGAGCTGTCCATTCTCTGAGTGTTGTACACGTCCACTGCCAGTCCGATCGTCCTGCTGATTGCTGTTTTCTGATGCAGCTGTGACCAAAGCTGCAATCATTACTGCCTTAGTCAGATTTCCATGCACCAGTTATTTAGCCTGGCACATCTCAGCCAACTGGCTCCTTGACAGCTTGCCTGCTCTCCCTGACTAAGCTAATAAAAGAAATAAAACAATTGTGATCTGAACTCTGAATATTCACTGCATGGCTGATTTAGAGTACAAAAACACCTTCAGTGATCACTGTACACAAGCTACAGGAATTCATTATCTACACCACTACAAGCCAATTGCCAACCAATTGATATGTGATGTGGATATCCTACCACTGCCAAACAATATGTGACACCCATGCACTGGCCCACCAATCAAGGTGCCTCAATCCTCACCACTAACACCAGTCAGGGTTGTCCACATTGGGAAGGATAACAAGGACACATACAGTAAGGTACAATTTCCTTTAAGAGCATACAGAGATCACAGTCTGGGGCTGGTTTCTCCCTTTCTTTCCAGATCCCCAATAAGACTCCTCACTGGAACAGCTACACAGTGGGGTCCTTAGCCAGGGTCCCAAGCCACGTCTTCCTAGCACTCTCTCTGTCCAACCACTGCTTCGTGTCCCTGCCCAAGTAACTGCGTGCACACACACACACACAGATATGATTTATATACAACCACACAGACACTCCTGGGGAAGGCTGGCACAGGTTCACTAGCTGTGCCCCTTCTGTCCAGACTATAAGGTAGTAATCAATGCCACCAGGACCCTTACTTATCAGCTACTAAAAAGGCCCTTAGCAAAGGGTGTCCAATTACTGTGCAATATTATTATCCAAATGTTGTGTGACTGAGCAGCAAGACTTGCTTGGAGTGGCTTTCTACAGTATCACTATATACATGCAGTGTACTCTAGAGCTTAAAATATCTCTACACAAAACAACCACAGTTGAAAGGTTTAAAAATATTTAATAAATAAAAACACAAGACAATACTTCTTACTACACAGTGCTAGTCAACAGTTCAGAGATCACAGGAAAATGCTTAAAATAACACAGCAGAATAGTTCTGACATCAATACAGAAAACAGCTAGTCTAAACTTACTATTTTCTATTTATTAAGAGAAACACCGAAGTCTAAGATCTACTTGCATACAGACAGAGAAAAGCAAGTGCTGGCGAGTGGTCAATTATGAAGACAAATGCAAAATGCTCTCTCTATCTCCGAGAAAGTCCTTTAAATTGGTAATCCATCCTGCTGACTCATTTTAGATTACATCATTCTTAACAATTCTCTGGTTTCCCAGGCTAACAGAAACTCTACATTTACATTGCTTTAATCTTGCACCTGGTCAGGAAACCGCAGTAATTAAAGACACTGTATATGTAAAATCTAGCAATCAACTCTGTTCTCAAAACAACATAGAATCTGCTGGTTCAGACATCACAGCTCAGAGTTTGAGATGAAGCAGTCATACAAGGCTCAACTTATCAGCTTTCTTCCAGCAGAGTGCACTGTTACATTTTTGACGTTCAACATTTAGCACAGTTTTCTTCCATTTAAGAGAGCAAGTCTGTGGCTTATATTAATATTTACAAATGACAGAATTATCTACAAACTTCTATCTGGCTAGGCTGGCAGCCTTCACATATCTTCACAGTTTCTTGTTACAAGAGTTTACTCTACATTTCCTTTGGAAAGGCTGCATTTAAGACTGATGTCATCTGAGTAGATTGTCATTCCATAACAGTTGTAGTGAAACACCTCCTCAGGACTGAGGGCATGAGACAATGTTGTCGTTGCCTAAGTAAGGCATGTGTTCCAATACAGGATTACATTCACATTGTACAAAACTGCTGTTCTATCACCACACTAACAACAAGAACAGGGGGCCACAGTTCTGTTTGCCTACACCTAGCATCAGACAATGCTGTCTGATATACAGCAAGATTCAGAGTAATTACAGGGACATATATTCCTTGATTCATACACATGATGTAATGCTTTCAAATAACTACATATACGACAACTGACTATGCATTTATACCATGGCACATTCATTCATCCCACTATAGTGCTGATTTTGAATGCTAAAGCAAGTGCTCAGAACAGCACTGAGTGACTGTAAGCATTTCTGTCCTCAACTGTTCTGCAGGAAAGACATCCAACTTCTACTGTGTATGTATACAGTGGCAGAGGCCTTCCCCATCCATTTTAGCAGATATAAAATTATGGGCAACTAAACTACAGCTGGTTGAATGACTACGCATAGGTAGAGTTCAACATCTGTGGTAACAGTTCCACTGTAGCACATGTGTAACAGCCATATTGTTAGTTGGAGGAGTTGTACAGCTTGATTTTCAATTCTAGCACAGGGATTCATTTTGTGTGAATGGACTGACGTCACACAACAACCATTACATCACATCACTCTTATCCCCTTGATATGTTGCACAAAAAAGAAGCTATGTACTCACCATAATGTTCCATCTGTGTTGTCTATCTTTGTTCATTCTTGACAAATGGGAGTGTGTTCCAGCTCAGTCGTTAAACCGCTCACTCCAGCCAAGATTCTATCCATATTGCCCCTCTCCTCATTACCTCAGATTGAGTTTGCAAACCATAGCAAGAATGTACAAAGAAACTGTTAGCAGAAGGTCCAAGGTAAAAACTCTAAGAAATCCCAGAACAAGGGTTCAATCCTCCAGAAAATCTACAGGAGGGGGAAGGTGGGATGTGAGCACATGACTTCTTTATCTGAGGTTGTCAATATTCGTTCATTCTTGATGAAAGGGACAGAGTCACCAGCTACTTTATTTCCAGGGTGGCCATATGGAAGGATATTCCTAAGAAGCAGAGCCGAAGGATGATCTTCCCTTGGAGACCATATACAATTTGTAATGAGTGATAAAGGTATGAGGCATAGCCCAAGCTGTAGCTGTGCGCGCATATTTCGGCCATTGAAGCTTTTGAACGAAAAACAGCTGATGTGGCAATTGATCTGGTTGAATGCGCTCTTACAGGCGCAGATAACTTTTGGCTATGTTCATAAATGAAAGTAACAATCTCTCAGCCATCAAGATAAAGAAACTTTTGACACAGCTTTTCCTACGTTTGGGCCAGAAAAGGAAATAAACAATTAACCTGATTTCCTAGACATTTTAGTCCTGTCAAGGTAAAAACGTAGTTGCCTATGAATGTCAAGCAAATGCAAGCAATATTCACCTTTGTTAGAAAACTTGGGGAAGAAAACTGGTAACTCGATAGTTTGATTAATATTGGATTCAGAGACCACCTTAAGAAGAAAGGAATGGTTAGTTCTCAATGAGACCCTGTCCTTATGAAAAATGATACACCGGGATTTTGCACATAGTGCCTGGATCTCAGAGACTCTTCTGGTGGAAGTGATGGCTACTAGAAAAATAGTCTTCCAGGAAAGGAATTTGAGATGGCAAGTAGATGCTGGTTCAAAAGGAGGTAGTACTAAAAGACTGCAAAACTAAGGATAGATCTCAGGGGACTAAAGGATCTCTGAATGGCTGTTGTAGGCGTAAAGCACCTTTGAGGAAAAATCTTGCATAGGAGATGAGAAATTAAGGAATGGTCATCGAACCCATTGTGAAAATTAGAAATGGCTGCTTACTGAACTCTAATGGTGGACGCAGAAGCTCCTTCGTCAAAAAGGGCGGCTAAAAATTCCAAAACATTTTCAAAATGTGCCGAGAAGAGGTCTAAATTTTTTTTCAAAGCCCAAATTGTAAATCTCTTCCATTTACTGAATATAGTCTCCTGGTGGAAGGTCTATGGGAAGCCAGAAAATTTTTTTGTACAGGGGAAGTATTAGTCTGCCTGGTGACCAACTGAATTGGAGGAACCAAGCTGCGAGTTTGAGAGTGCATAGATCGGGATGCGCCAATGCCTATGGGTGAGACAGCAGGTCTGAAACTGGATCCAGAATCCACAGATGATGAATCAAGTGAGGCCATAGAAAGGGGAAAGTACAGTTGTGTACACTTACCATAAATGTAGATGTTAGAGTGTATTCACTGTTGGAATCCTAACAAATGGGTTATCCGGCTACCGGTAGCCCTCAGTCCGCCAGAATACCAAAGGTAAGCAAAAATGCCGGTTGCCGTCAGTTGTAAAGGACGTCAGGGCATCCTATACAAAAGGAGGCAGCCAACATCACTTTCTCAGTCTTTCTTACCATAACAGTCAGGAGCCTCCAGAAAATAAGGCTTAAACCAAAAAACAATTTGACAAATTAAGCCTGTACCTCAGGAAAAGAGAATAGGAGATGACCACCAAAGGGGGGAAGGAGGGAGGGAAACCAGGACTGCAACAGTGAAGACACTCAAACATCTGCACTTATGATAAGGGTACACAACTGTACTATGTTCAGCATGTTTCACTGTTGCAGTCCTAACAAATGGGTTGATTACCAAAGCCTAGAGAAAAAAGGGGGGAGGAACCAACAGCATCAAGGGTTGGAGATAATGCCCTGAAACACCGCAGTGGCAAACCCTGCCCTGGCTCTGGAAAACAGAATCAAATTATAATGCTTTGCAAAAGTGTGAACAGAAGACCATGTGGCAGCCTCCAAAATGTCTTTAGTACGGACACCCCTTAGAAAGGCTGCAGAAGTAGAAGCCGCTCTAGTAGAGTGGGTCCTAACCCCTTGAGGTGGAGCTTTGCCATGAAAAGAATAACAAAAATTAATGCACTGTGCACTCTATTTAGAAATGGTTTGCTTAGAAATAGCCTTGCCCTGGGCTCCAGGGGCAAAACTGACCAATAACCGTGCTGATTTCCAAAGGTCCTTAGTCCTGTCCAGGTAAAACCTGAGCTGTCTGTGCACATCAAGAGAATGTAGGATCCTTTCACCTTTATTGTGAGGATTAGGAAAGAAGGTAGGAAGGTGTATGGACTGATTAAGAGCTGGAAACCACCTTAGGCATAAAGGAGGGATTAATCCTCAGAGACACTTATCAGCATGGAAAATAAGAAAAAAGCTCCATGGCCACCAAAGCCTGAAGCTCCGAAACCCTCCATGCTGAAGTTATAGCCAAGAGGAAGGTGGTCTTCCAAGAAAGAAACTTTAAATCTGTAGTGGCAGCTGGCTCAAAAGGAGGAAGAGTAACTTTCTCCAGAACAAAATTAAAATCCCAGGCTGGAGTAGGTGCTCTTCTGGGAGGTTTTAAATTGCAAGCACCTCTGAGAAACATTTTCATCAGGGGATGAGAGAAAATGGGCTGTTCAAGAGAACAATGAGCAGAGCTGGCTTAAGCATGGATCTTGATGGAGGAAAAAGAAAGACCACCCTAAAGCAAATCAGCCAGGAGTTCCAGGATCAGAGGAAGGGTAGGTTGAGAAGCAGACTTCCCTCTAGCCTGCATCAAGTGAGAACCTTTCCCATTTGCCAGCATAGGATTTCCTAGTGCTAGGCCTCCTGGCCTCCCTCAACACGTCAACCACCCATTGGGAAAGGGAGGAAGGAAGGGAAGGAGTCATACAATGAGCCATGTTGCCAAATGGAGAGACTGAAGATGAGGATGAAGAATGTTGCCCCTTTCCTGAACCAAAAGATCTGGCTTCAGAGAAAGACGCCAAGGAGGAAGATGGGAGAGACTGCAAAGCAGCAGATACCAATGCTGTCTGGGCCAGTCCGGAGCTATGAGAATAGTCCTTGGACGCTCGTCCCTGATCTTCACTAATACTCTGGGAAGAGGAGGGAAGCCATACACTGATAGCAACGTCCAAGGGAAGGACACAGCATCCACTTTCCAGGCTCTGCTGCTGTGTGGTGCAAAAGAGAGGTAGCAGATGCTTGTCTGGGGAGGAGAAAAGATCCACCTGAGGAATGCCCAAATGTTGAATGATGCTGTAAAAGACTGCTCTGTTCAGCTGCCACTCGTGAGGATCCAGAGTTTGCCTGCTCAACTGGTCTGCCAAAACACTGAGCCTTCCTGGAAGAAACTGAGCTAGGAGATGCAGGTCCAGGGATGCTGCCATGGACCAAAGATTCATGCTTTGCCTGCACAGGGGGTAAAAGTGAGTCCCTCCCTGCTTGTTGATGTACCACTTGACCGTGGTGTTGTCTGTCCTGACAAGCAGGGTCCCTAGAGAAAGAAGATGCTTGAAAGCTAGTAAGGCCTGCTGAACTGCAATCAACTCCTTTAGATTTATGTGCAGGTGCATCTGCTGGGCGTTCCAACGTCCCTGTATGCATATGCCATCCAGGTGTGCTCCCCAGGCGTAGTCCAATGCATCTGTAGTCAAAACTTGAGTGGCAAGAGGTGTCTGAAAAGGTATGCCTTTGCTTTGTAGATCGGCTGTTGCCCACCATAGAAACTCTGCCTGCAGAGATGGAAGGAGAGGAATCATCATATCCAGGTCCTGTGTGTGTTGACATCAAATGTTCTTGAGGTACCATTGCAATTTCCTCATATGCAGTCTTGCATATGGAATCATGAGAATACAAGATGCCATGAATCCTAGAGCTTGCAGGTATTTCCTTGCAGGGAGCTGGGACAGGCTTGCTAAGTCCTTGAAGTAAACTGAAAGAGTTGCCTGCTTCTCCTGGGTGAGATACATCTGAGCGGCTGTGTTCAGACTCGCTCCCAGGAATGTTATCTCCTTAGATGGTACCATTTTCGATTTTTCCACATTGAGAGTGTGTAACACAGGGAAGACAGAAGAGTCTTTACGAATTCCAGATCCTTTAACAGCTGTTCCAGAGAACTTGCTTGAATCAGACAGTCATCCAAGTATGGGTAAACCTGAATTTTCTTCTGCCTGCAAAAAGCAATGACTGGGGCCAGGCACTTCGTGAAGACTCTGGGAACAGTAGATAAGCCAAAGGGCAGTGCAAAGAATTGGCAATGTTGCTTGCCCACTCTGAAACGAAGGAACTGCCTGCAACTTCCCCTGATAGGAATGTGCAGATAAGCCTCTGAGATCCAAGGTTACCAGCCAGGAATTCTTTTCTAGCAGTAGTAGCAAACTGATGCAGAGTGAGCATTTTGAACTTTGGAATTACTAGAAAAGAGTTCAGAATGGAGAGATCCAGGATAGGACGCCAGGTGCCACCTTTTTTTGAAAGTAGGAAAAGCCTGGAATAAAAACCCTGGCCTACCTGCGGAGACGGAACTGATTCTATTGCTCCCAGATGAGACAGACACAAAATTTGTTTTTCCACTTCTGCCCTGAATCCCTTGGGAGCTGGAAAGGTGTGGAAAGCAAACTTGTGCCCTAGGGACACCATTCTGAGCACCCATTTATCATCTGTGACAGTGGCCCAGACATCTGCAAAAAGGGCCAACCTTCCTTCTAAAGGACTCTCCCGGGAAGCAAGAACAGGCAGAAGTTGTAAAAAGTCATTGAGAGGATTTTGACAGATGCAGGTTTGGAACTTCCCCCTTTAGAAGAAGTGGAAGCCTGTCAACGCCTACACCTTTGAGGTATAGCCCCCTGCCCCCTAGAAGATTTTAAACCTCTAGTCCTGGAACGGTTCTGTCTGCTGGTATCAGGAAAGGTCCAACTCTTGGAAGGGTAATTCCTGCTAAAGCGAGGGGGTTGAACGTGCAGAAAATCCTTAACAGTTTCTATGGAATTGGCCTTATCCTCCACCTTCTTCAGTACCTCCTGTGCTTTGCTGCCAGAAAGACAGTCTTTATGCAAAGGTACACCCAAAAGATTCACCTTGACAGGTTCTGGAAGAGGCTGTTCTCTGAGCCAAGCGTGCCTTCTAATAACAGATCCAGTAGCCGTAGCCCTGCTGGAGGCCTCAAGGATGTCAAAACCACAATGTAAAGAATGCTTATTGACCAGACTGGCGGAATTCAGTATATCCTACGTCTTTAGTCTCTGTCAGAAAGAGGTACACTTGCTATCCTAGACTTAACAGCCTCCAAGGTGTGCTGTTGGTACTTCAGCATATGAAATAGACAATTGGTAGCCCTAATAGCTAGGGTGGCGGAGGTATAAACCTTCTTGCCCCACCAATCTAAGTGCCTAGACTCCCTGTCAGAGGGAACATGATTCCTGGTAACAGTGGCCTTAACTCCTTTAGGGCCCTGAGAAATAACCTCTGGATCTGCCAACGGATTCCTGAAAAGAAACCGATGAGAATCAGGGACCCTGTAGTACCAGTCAGGATTCCTGGGAGCAGGAGGAACTGAATTTGGAGACAAAGAATTTTCCAGAAACACATCAACTTCCAACACATGGGGGAATAGCAAGAGGCTGATGCAGAGGTAAATCCAGAAACTCCCTAATCCATTTCTTGGATTGGGAATAATCCTGACTTTCCCATTTAAAATGTTCTCTGAGGGTATTTAAAGTATCACCAAAAGAGACATCCTCTGGAGGAGAAGTCGAAGGGATGGACTCCTCTTCATCAGCAGAAGTGCTGGAAGAATCAGAACCTTAGCAGGACAAAACCTCAGGAGAAACATCCCTACTCCATTTAGGAGGAGGCTGAAAACCCCTAATAAGAGTCAACAAATCATTAGCCATTTTAACCATTTGGGATTGAGGGGAATGAGAAGCAGCTGGAGCCTGCCTTTTCACAGGCTTACGAACAGAAGATTTACCTGCAAGCCTAAAGGACTCGGGAGGCCTTGGCAACCGCTGACTATGCAGCAGAGGAAGAAGGAAAAAGTTTGCTGTCAGAACGCAAAATGGAGGCCTCGGACACCAGAGTCAGCTTAGCAGCTCCAGCTCCTGCAGAAGAAGCGACCGGTGACAGGTCGGAAGGCAAAATGGAGGCCGAAGGCCTAAGGGACTCTGACTCAATCAAGGCCTGCGGTTGTACATCTGTGGACTGCAAAGGTGTCTCACTGGCTACCGCATGACTGACGCCCAACTTAACCTCATCCGAGGACTTAGTTTTCAGAGGTCTGTCGCAGTCCTTATCCTTACGTTTCTTTGGAAAATCTGAAGCCTGAAGACTGCTAGACGCCGGCCAAACACTAAAATGCCTAGCCAAAATCTTAGCCCAATGATAGGATAGTACACGGATTAAAGGAGGCACAGAGATCACAGTTGGGAACGTCGTGGTTAAGACCTAAACAAATAATGCACTAGGAATGAAAATCTCTATGGGGAATCTGCTTTCCACAGGTAAGGCAATTAACTTTTTCTGACATTTGTTAAGGCAAGAAAAGAGGATCACCAATGGGGTATTTCACTGTAGTAGACTAACTCTTGTAGTCAGAAACCAACAAAGGTAAACTGCCGACCGGCACTTGTGCATGAAAAGCTTCTGCTTCGGGCTCCGCGGCAAGGAAGACTGAGGAAGTGACGTCAGCTGCCTCCTTTTGTATCAGATGCCCTGATGTCCTTTACAACAGACAGCATTTTAACTTACCTTTGGTATTCTGGCCAACTGAGGGCTACCGGGAGCCGGATAATCCATTTGTTAGGACTGCAACAGTGAAACACAATGAACATCTAAACTTGCCTGGGCCAAAAAGGAGCAATAAGAATTACTTTGCTTCGCAACTTTTGGGCTTTCTTTAGGAAGAGGGGTATTGGGGGGGGGGGGACAAGAAGACCAGAGAGCCAACTGAGAAGTAGCACGTCTCTCGGGGACTCCTCCTGAGGAAGAATTAGGGCATTGCAGCAAGGCTGGCAGGAGCTGTGAAAGATTTCCTTTGCCACTTTGGGACTGAGAAACCACTCCTGAGGCAGTAGAATGTGGCTGCTCAACATGTCCGCTATCAGGTTGGAATTCCCAGAGATATGCGTTGCCACAAGAAAGCAGTTGGAAAACATCACCCATTGCCACACTCAGAGCTTCCCGGCAAAGAGGGTAAGATTTGGCTCCATCCTGCTTGTTGATGTACCATACCACTGACATGTTATCCGATTGGACTGCAACTGCTCCCAGAGGAAGAGCAGATTGAAAAGTTGCAAGGCTAGGAGCGCTGCCCTCATTTCCAGGAAACTGACATGCAAGTTGGCCTCTCATGGTGGCCAAGTGCCTTGAACTGTTCTTCCCAAATAATGCCTCCCCCCACCTCATCTGGGAGGCGTCCGCGGTCACTATGGCCTTGGGTTGAGGGGGAACAAACGGATGGCCCATTAGAACTTCTGACTGCATAAACCAGGATAGATCCTTTTTCTAACGGCCTGCTACTAAGATCGGGTGAGTTATTAGAGGAGGTAGTATGGACAATTGAGAAGCCAGAAACCACTGAAGTCTCCTCATGTGAAATCTTGCCAAGGGAACCAGGGTGATGGCTGCCACCATAGACCCTAGGGCTTGAAAGACAAGTACACTGGGCACTTTGTTCTTTACTAAAATGAGCTGAACTCGAGACCTTATCTTTTGGGGTCTGTGAAAGTGTAGAGAAGATATACATGAAATTGTGTTGAGGTGGGCCCCTATGAATTCTAGATCCTGCGTGGGAGACAGCTGTGACTTCTTTGTTGACTGTTATGCCCAGAGCACTGAACAAGTGTACGATGAAGTCTGTGACTTGAAGCAGTAGATGCCTGGTAGGGGTGGTGAGGAGCCAGTCCTCTAGATAAGAAAACACCCAGAATCCGTGTAGTCTCACATGAGCTGTGACTGCTGCCATGCATTTGGTGAACACACTGTGGGCTGTGGTGAGGCCATAGGGCAGTGCTGTGAAAAGATAATGAATGGCCCCTAGCCAAAAGCAGACACCCCTTCTTGAGTGTTTGTCCATCTTTATGCGGAAATACGCATCTATAGAGCATATCCGATCATTTTCCCCTAGAAAGGGGAGAATAGACTTAACAGTGACCATCTGGAATCTTGTCTGCTGACCAAACTTATTCAGAAGGCTGAGGTCCAATATCAGCCTCTAGTACACAATTTTCTTTGGCACTACAGAACCTGGAGTAAAACCCGGATCCTATCTGGGCTGGTGGAACATCTTGGATGACTTTTTCTAGCAGCTTTTGAACCACTATGGGTGCTTGATCGCCTAACTGGGTGGAACATCGGGGATTTTTCAGAATGATCTCGGGAAAAGGGTGAAATGGATGTGACAGCCTCTGGTAATGATTCTCTGCACCCATGTATCAGAGGTCATTTGTCACCAGGCTGTCAAGTGCAGTGAGAGTCTTTCCACGACTGCTTCCAGAGGTAAGCAATTCGGCCTCCTTTCAGGAGTGCTGGTAGTGTTGTCCAGGGAAGGAGTCTCTGGAACCCTGGTTTCACTGGTCACCTCTGTCTCACAGCTGGCGTCTTCCATCGGAGCTCCCCCTTCTGCCAGAAAGGGAGCTGGCACCACATGCATCCTGAAAAGGCCCCTGGGACATCTTCAACCATGTCTTTCCATGCCTCCAATTCCTAGAATAGAATCACTAAGGAGTAGAAAAACAAATGCCATAGCAACCAGGGTCTTTCCATCCTTTGCACACCTGGCTAGTGTGTCCTTCACCTTGGGGCCGAACAAAGACGATCTGTCAAAAGGATAACTGTCTTTGTGAATTCACATAGGCGCATCCATGTGTGGTGCCTTATGGCAACATCAGAACCTGCTGCTCTGGTCGTGGCTTTGGCTGCGTGTGCAATAAGCTGCATGGATGAGTTCGATATAGACTCCAGGGTGGCTAGCACAGAGGTGAACTTATCCTGCATCTCGCTATACACAGCTCCAGTAACACTATCGATAACTCCTTAAAAGGATCTCTCAGGAGTCTAGTAAAATGCTCCATAAACTTCAAGAACCTGAGTGTGAGGGTCGAGGCATAGACCAGCTTTTAAAATCTGTCCATCGTCCTAGACTCTCGGTTAGGCAGATGTGCTGTAGGACTCTCATCAGCAAGTTCCATCTTGGTGGCAGCCACAACCACCACCATGGCATCTACTGCTAAATCCTTGGCCCAATATTGATGGTCTTCTGGCCGGTGGCAGCCACAACCACCACCATGGCATCTACTGCTAAATCCTTGGCCCAATATTGATGGTCTTCTGGCCGGAATAGAACTTTGTCTGTTCTCCAGGGAACAGACTGTATGGAGTCCGGAGCCTTCTAAGCCCACTGTGTGATCAGCTTAAGATTGTCAGCAGGTGGGGGGCACCCAGGAAGTAGATGGTCAAGCAATGAATGCCTGCAAGTTACACAGATTCCTCTAGAGGTTGGGTCTTCGGGTTTCCAGTTATCCTTCTGTTAGAGTATCTCTAGGATGTCCTCAAAGGAAATATCTTCAGGGGTTGATGGGGGGAACCTTCCCCTTCACTGAAATCTGTGTCCTCAGTGATAGATTCTTTCGGGAAATCTAGGTGCTTCCTCTTGCACATCTTCTTATGGAGGGATTCCTCAGTGAGAATCTGAGGAAGATTCCACAGAAGAGGGGCCCTGTAACTTTAAGCTTCAGTGCTCGCTGTCCTGTCATGGAGCTTGGTGTCAGCTCTGGACCAGAAGATATGGTAATATGACACTGATGCAGGAGGGACCTGTTGAGAGCCTGCAGAGGTTAAAGCTCTCACCATAACCTGAAAGGCAGGACCACCCTAAAGAGGAGTAGAAGCCTGGAACTGAAAAGACCACCTCAGAACAGAGGTCATACCCTGCTCCAGGAGTCTGCCCTCAGAAGCAGGACCTGGGGAAGGATCCGCAACCAACAAAATCCCGAGAGCCAAGGTCAGCTCTGAATAAAAAATAGGAGCCGATCCCAGTCCCTCGGAACCGGCGGTGGAGTGTCAGCCCCGAGAAGCTGTCTGTTCTGAGGAGGGAACCGAAGAAGTCAGAGCAACAGCATTGGGGGAATCAAAAGTGCCGAGCTTTGAAACTGGTGGTAGTCAAAGGATGTGACAGTGCAGGAGTCCTTGGAGAAGATACTCCAACTCTAGATGGGAAAAGGGCTTGAGAAGGGGCAGGAATACCTCTAACCGCCAACAGCTGATCCACCAATCTCATGACATCTAACTTGGAGAGATTCCTGGAGGATCAAACAGATAATCCTGAAAGAAACTCTGATCAGTCCAGAAAGGGACTGGGCAGCTGGCCGACAAAGGGGTTTATGGAAGGTGAATACCTTGCCCTGGGGAGAATTGGTTCTGGTTTCGGCAGCGAGGGGGGTGAGTAAAGCCTGCTGAGGCACCACTGGAGAAGTCGGCATTGAGATGGAAACCAATGATGCTAGTGCTGAAGTAGCAGTAGTTTATGCTGAGGATTCTTGAGTTTGTAGCTTCGGTACCTTTGCTTTTGGTTCCGAGGAGGTAGTTGGAACCACAGCCTTATGTTTTTGGGCCACCAGTGCCATGGGAGACACAGGCAGCAAGTGGTTCCTCTTTTTGGAAGTGTCTGATTTCGGAGGAGTGTCAGACTTGGACAAAGCTTCACTAAAAGAAGTTTTCAACAAGCCCTACAAAATGAGCTTATTTTGAAGCTCGATCAAGGCCAGTGTCTAAAGGCCTGGCAGATGTTGCAGTTTAGATCAAGATGTAGAGCTCCTAGACAAACATACGAAAGATACCCATCTGAATTGGGCATCTTTCTTCCACAATCTTGGCACTCTTTGAAACCAGAAGTGCCTTTTTGTTTTTCTGCCATTTTAATGGCTTGCATTGAAAAGTAAAAGCTAAAAATGTGTACACACACACACACACACACACACACACACACACACACACACACACACACACACACACACACACACAAAAATGATAGACTGAAGGTCTACCAACGATGGTAGTGGAAAATACCAAAAACGTACAAGGGAGAAAGAAGAGTGTGCTACTGACAATGGTACTAAGAATTACCACAAGAAAGGTGGGAGAGGGAGTTAAGGGTAACAGAGATTACCAAAGTTATAGGGTAGCGTATTCAAACACACAACTGATAATTACATAGAGATACATGATACATAGACAGCAAAAACAAAATAAGGATTTAGCTTAAAAATAGAACATTTTAAGGACTTCGCTGTCTTGCTGACAGAGTGGCAAATGAGATCTGAGGTAATGAAGAGAGGAGCATTATGGGTAGTCTTCACTCAAGAGTTTTTTGGCTGGAGCGAGCTGTACAACAACTGAGCCAGTTCCGAGGATCAGAAGAGTCCCATGTGTCAAAAATGAATGAAGATGGACATAATCAGATTACATGCTAACGTACCTTTGGATTTCATGGCAGACATCTGTTCTGCCAATGTCATGTTAAGAGTGCTATTCAGGAACAAGCACTGAGCCCTGTGGTACACGAGTGTGCTCCAGTTCTTGGGTAGTATGTGTATAGACATACAGAAAACATGGGGTCCGAATGGAGAGATATATCTGCAAGTAAAGGAGAGTATAATTGCTGAAATTGAATTCATCCTCAGGTCATGGTGAGTACCTTCAGTAGGCGGACCCTGTTTTTCACAAAGTCAAACCAAGACAACACTGATATTTATATAGCATATATCATGGACAGAAGTAGGTGAAAAATTAAAACAAGAGCTGGGTGCACACCCAATCCTGGTAGGCACAACTGGAAAGGCAAAGACTGGAAGAGATGACGGTGTAGAATCCTCAAAATAAGGAAACATTCCTACAATGGGGCCAGGCCAGGTTCAGGGGGAGGATGGCCCCCATTGTAGAAGGAAGTAGTAGTCCATAAAAACTGATAGGGCAAAGAAGAGCCATAAAGACGATAAAGTGGATTATGTATTGTTACTATTATGCAAAACCCCCAGAATTTCCAGACACAAGATATACAAAACAATTGAGAGAAATTAGAGGAAAGAAAAATACTTCCACAGGAAAAAAAACGTCAGAAGCTTTGAATGAAAATTTGTGTTCATTAATAAAACAGACTTGTGAAAAACAGTATATATATCAAGAAACTTTGATCTGCTTGGAAAAAGAAGCATCTGAGGAACTGCAAAAATATAAACAACAAAACCCAGAGATATTTGAAAAGTATAAAAAAGAAATATGGATGAGGGAAAGAGATTTGATCTGGTGCAATATTTATACAAAGGAGAAAGCCAAATTAATATAAAGAAGGCAGCCCCAAAGATATTCAAAGAGAAATACAGGCAAAGGCATTCTGATAGGGAAATTTTCACAAGAAAAAAAAAATACCACAAAGATGTAATGTGGAAAAGAAGATTAGTAAAGTAGAAGTAAAAAAAAAACAGAAGTTGAAGTTATGGAGTGCCTGCAAAGTGAAGGATTTAATGTAGAAGGTCTAAAACAGACTACATCACAGCATGATGGAGTGAGTTCCCAGAATAAGGAAAAGCGAGAAGATCAGGAGACGTGTGAAGAAATATAGACAGGGGAAAGGAAAATAGATTTAATATGGTGTAATATTTATGCAAAGGAGAAAGCAAAACTAACCAATACAAAAAGAGCAGCACCAAAGATATTTGAAGAAAAATATAGGGAAAGGAATCCAGATATGGAAAACTTTACAATGCAAAAAATAAGAAGACTAAGAGGAAAAGTAGAAAAAGAGATTAGTAATGGAAAAGTTAAAGAAATAGAAACTGAGGTTATGGAACAGCTGCAAAGTGAAGGATTCAGGGTAGAAAATCTAATTCAGAAAGCATCACAACAGGATACAGCAATGGATATCCAAATTAAAGGGGAAACCAGTGGAACAGGAAGCAATTGGTCAAGTGCCATATGAAGATATTTTGGGGCCTTCCACAGGAAACCAGTACAAATGTTCACTTGAAGCTAGACAAAGGAAGGAACAAGATACTGTGGAAACTCTGATGCAGCCAATGTTGAAGAGTGATAGGCCAGTGAGTTTCCATACGACAGAACTACGGATGGCACAGGATGAAATTGAAAAGAAAGTGCCACAGGAAGATGCTATAGAACTTTCTATAGAATGCCCTCAGGAAATGGAAAAAGAGGGATGTGCCCTCACTTTGGAAAAAAATGAGCTAAGAGAGGAGTTGCATGATTTAATAGACATAGATAAGATATATTAAGATCAATGAAAGACAGACTGCAGAAGGTCAATAAAACCCAGAAAGTTAGAAGTCTGATAAAAAAACGAACGCAGTAATTAGGACTGCCCATAGAGATCCATGTGATATAACAGAAGTAAACGAGATATATTACTGTGCAGCTAAATTAATAACTGATAAAGTTCTACCACAAGAACACAGGGTAGTGAGGGAAAGGAAGGGGAGAAATCGAATACCATCATGGAAATATCAAACAGATAAAACTATAAAGCAGTTAAGACAAGAAGTGTCACTGTTAGAAGATTATAGAAGAGGGAATAGATCAATAAAAATACTAAGATAGATGTGATAAAAGCAATGCGCAGTATTAGAACACACTAGGATCTATCATGCACTATTGCAAATAAATCAGCACAGGCAGAACAACTTAGAAGATGCAAAGATAAAGGAAAACTACAAAATAAGCAATTTACTGATGACCCAAAAACGTTTTAGATAACTGGGAAACAAAGTAAAAGGAATTGAAAGACCGCCAAAAAAGAAATGGATACAATTTGAAGTATCTATGAACATCCTGTGGATCATAAAGATGCTAAATGGATAAGAGAAGTAAAAGAAAGACTAAGAAGTTTAAGGGTACAGGATATGAAATCGGATGAAGTTACAGCCTGAGAGATTGAAACAAAGTTGAGAAAAGCCTCTAACTGGAAAACCCCAGGCCCAGATACAGTACCTAACTTTTGGTTAAAAGTATTAACATCTTTGCACGAAGATTAACCATAAGTAAGAACTATTTATATGCGCACCCCAAACAGACACCTACCTGGCTAACAGGAAAAACAATGCTCCTATTTAAGAGTGAACCTGCAAGCTACCCTAAAAATTATAAACCAGTAACTTGCCTTCCAACAATGTATAACCTATATACAGAAATTGATGCCGACAGAGTTTATTGTCATTTAAAAGAAAACTCAATTATGGTACTAGAACAAAAGGGCAATAAAGGAAAGTCATATGGAACAAAGGATCATTTGTTGTTAAAGTCATAGTGGAGAACCGTAAAAAGGGGAAGAATCCAAATATGGCATGGATTGACTACAACAAAGCATTTAATTGTATCCACATTCATGGATAAAGAGTGCTTAAAAATGTACAAGATACACCCTACACTGATCGACTACATTACAGTGACCAAGAAACAGTAGGAGACCACTTTGCTATTAAGCCATGATAAATGACAAACTATTATCCCAGGGATAAAAATTCAAAGGGGGATATTCCAGGGTGACTGTCACAGTTGCTATTCTGCCCTGCCCTGAACTCATTAAGTTGTTTACTTAACTTGGGCCATGGCTATAATTTGGCTCCTAGAAAACAGCAAAGTGTAAAGACTTATCTTCTCTTTGTCGAGGATTTTGTACAGCTCATCAGATGATGAACTAACAGCAAAACTGCAAGTTGTTAAAACTTTTTCAGATGATATAAATCATGGCTAATTAAAGCGCAACCTATGCTAAACCCCAAAAAGACCAAACCTTTACTATTTTCTTCAAAATCACCGGACACTGACTTCAAAATCCTTGCTAAAGATGGCACAGACATAGAACTAGTAAACACAGCCAAACTACTAGTCATAACAATAGATAAACTCACTTATGAACCACACATCCTGAATGTAATAAAGAAAGCCCATTTCAAACTAGGCAAACTTTATCGCCATAAGCTCTTCATGGATAACTATACCAAAATAAAACTAGCTAATACCCTACTCATCCCTTACCTCCTATATGGTAGTGCTATTTTTACCAATCTTCACTCAACCCTTAGTAATAAACTACAATCCTGCTAAAATAAAATAGCCAAATTTGCCTCCAAAAAACCATACCGTTCTCATCACTGCCTAGCAATCACAGAACTAAAATGGCTAGAATTCTCCCACCATCTAAAATATACCCAACTAACCTTAGCCCAGAAACTTATTAGCAAACCTAATGCATGCCCATTTCTCAAAGCAATCCTACAAACATATACCCCTACTAGAACACTAAGATCTTCCTGTAAACCCTTGCTCACAGTAACAAAACCCAACAAAAGAGCTGGTCAATGCCTGTTCTCCCACTCCATAGCCAAACTTTGGAATAACCTACCATATGAACCCAAACTGACCATCCAAAAACCTTTAAAATAGCTCTAAAAACACATTATCTAAATAATCCATCCTGCAAATAAATAAATAAATAAATAAATAAAAAGGCACATTTACCATTCCTTTGGGTTGGCTTATCTATGTAAACCCAGTCTTTCACAATAACCATTGGATACTTACCTCCATACAGTACACTATATTAACAAAGACAGTACTGTTTCTCCAATGCTGAATAAAGTAAACTCCTGCAAATGTGTTACTTGAAATGTGCTTTTTCTCTTCCATCTTGTGAAGACTTAAATCTTGTAAATTGTATCTAGACTTATGTAAATAGTACTGTAGACATATAGTTCCTGTAAAGCCTATGTCAAACTAGTTACCACTGTAATGCATTGTGGAGCTTTTCTCCCCGGGCCTCCACTGAAAATGGGTTTCTGACCCAGTGGACTTTCCCAGTCAACAAATGTTAATAAAAATAAATAAAATAATAATATAAGAATGTTATTTGGTCTTGATAAATGTGCAAAAGCAACCTGTAAAGCAGGAAAACTGCAGCACCAAGAAAACATCAGTTTGGGACAAGAATGTGATATAAAAGAACTTGAGCAAGAGGGAGTGTATAAATCTTTGGGAATTTATAAAGGATCAACAGTAAAACATGAACAAATGCTAATAAAACTTAGTAAGAAATACTTAGATCCTGAAAACAGCATTGACATCTAGGAATAAAATCCAAGCTATAAACCAATTTGCTCTTCCTGTCCTAACTTACAGTTTTGGAGTGATTGACTGGACCCAAAATGTGTTGGATAGATTAGACAGGAAAAGAAGGATGCTTCATGCTCATCAAATGATTTATAAAAATCAGTGTATACTAAGATTATATATTCTCCGTTCCAGAGTAGGAAAGGGCCTTCTTTAAAACAGATTACATGCATAGATCTGCAATCGTGGGACTCCAACACATACCTGCTGACCTCACAAGACCCAAACGTAGTTAAGTTTTGAAACATGAGGAGAATAAATTTAAGATGACTTCTCTGCTTAATCTAGCAGAAGCATATCGGTATCAAGCAGGAATGGAAATCAAACCAGAAGCAGATAAAAATCAGGCAGCAACTGAATGTGCTAAAAAACAAAAGAAAGAATATAAGGTGAAGGGACCGGATGAGAAGGCAAGAAATGTGGAAGATGCATAAATATAGTTGCAAATATAAAAAACTTCTGGAAGAACCTTATGTCAATCAGGAACGAAAACAGTAATGCTTAAGGAGAGGCAAATTCAAACCAAGAGATGAAAGGTTAATATTGGCAGCCTGAGATAGTGGGCTACGTACATGCTGGTTTACAAAGTCCATTGAACATGTGGGAGAAACAGACAAATGGAGGTTTTGTAAAACTAAACTGGAAACAGTCGTACACCTTGTTGTTAGTTGTGATATACTAATGGCAGAAGGACTGTACACAAAGGCATAATAATGTGGCAAGACTGTTGCACTGAGAATTGTGCAAACATTATGGTACTTAAGTGGCTGAAAATCACTGGAAACATGAGCCACAAAGTATCATAGAAAATGAAGTTTATATCACATGGGATCACCCAATACCAGCAGTTCAAAAGATAGATACTAGAAAACCCGATATAGTGGTTCATGAAAAGAAGACAAAAGTGGCACTGATCATTGAAATCACCACACCCAGTGACTACAGTGTGTTGCGTACAGACACAAAGTCATAAAATATCAAGATGTGCAGGCAGAAATGAGAGCAATGTGGAAATAAGATACCCAGATAGTTCCAATAGTAGTAGGAACAATGGGTCTTATAAAAAATGAATCTACAATTGTATTTAGATATGTTACCAATCCATGCAACCCCGTACGAACTGCAGAAGGAGTCATTACTAGGCACATTGTGGGTGTTGCAAAGAGCACTTTTGGCTGACATCAAAGATTGAAACAATACTAATTTCAAGAACTTTAATCATACTTTGACTAAGGCATCATGCCCATTCCCATCATGGTATTAGAAACCCAAAAGATATGCAGAAATTAACAAAGCAAGGAACTTCCTTGACCACAGAACACTCGCATAAGACTGATCACAACTATTTGTCATCAGTCTGACATGCTGATGTGACATCCATTATTACAGAGCCTCTTAAGTCACACATTTACTTACACTTATTTGTGGCAATATCCACTGCTACATCCTGTGGCAGATTTCAACACACAGCTCTGAGGAGCACATCACAGTGTGATGTTTGCATGTCTTATCTGTCTGCACAATAACTGCGTCGGGCAGGAGTAACTTACACAAGGGTATTATACATAAACCTCCTCAAAAACAATGGACAACTAGTCTCCACTATATTCCTTGATATGTCCACAGCTTTTGATATGGTATCCCACCAACTCCTACTCAACACTATAGCCTCCTTCAACCTCAACTCTACACCTCCCAACTGGTTCTTTAGCTACCTTACTAAATCGATAACAGATAACTAAATGGGATAAATAAACTCTCCACACTCCTCCCAGTCTCTGTTGGGGTTCCTCAGGGTTCCATCCTTGGTCTTCTCCTTTTTATTATATTCACAAATAGTCTACACACTGCCATTAAATCTTCTATTATTCAATATGCTGACAACACTACTCATTTGCTCTGCTCCCACAACCCAAGAACTCCAAAATAAACTGCAAAAGTAGTTTCTAGATATAGAAAATTACCTAAATGAACTTCAACTCATCAGCTGCTGCCGAGGAACCATTAGACGTGCAGAGCTTACTGGTTAATGTGATGTCTGAATTTTAGTCTTCTGGAGACCACGGTGGAAGCACTTTTAGCTTGGCCTGCCTTGGACGTGGCCGGGCTGTATCTTAAAGGCGTTTGGATTCTCGGGGTGGGTTTGACTCGCTGCGGCCAAGGGATTCTTTTTTGGCTCTTGGTGTGTGCTGTGGTACCCAGAACATGTCCTAGCAACTGGATGAGGAGTTGAGGCTATAGATACCGGTGGCTATAAAGCTTATTATAGTCAAACTTGGATCCACTGTCCTTTTTGGGAATCCATACTTCTGCGTACTGCTGTCAAGTCTGTGTGTGGTGATTATTTTTTTACGTGACTATTTACAATGGATGGACCCTCTAAGCCATTGGAACGGCTACAACAGTGTGCAGTCCAGTGCTGTACAAGGTGTATATTCTAAATGTCATTTATAGGGGTGATAACCTCAGATGCATCCTGTCAGCATTTTTTCTCTTATTGCCTCCATCCTCAGATGGTGCCCTTGCCATTTTTGGAGTCAGAGGCATCAGTTCTGCTGTTTAAGACTCTCAGATTTGGAGGGAGCGTACTTGCATGTTATCACAAATAGTAAGAAAAAGTAGCCCTCTACGCACTGCTATATCCAGTTTAGCAGGTTATCTGTGTTCTGTTAATCTGTCTGCATTTACTTATATGTCGCAGTTTGTTTTTCGGTGGTCAGATGATTGCAGTCTGCTAATTAAAGGAGACCGTGCTTTGTATTACGATTAAGACAAACTTCATTTGTAGTCTTAATGCTGGGACCTTTTGTGGTTGCTAAACTTTCAAGTATATTTTGTTTATAAAGAATACATATTTTGTGGTATATTTTATTATCTCTCTATTTTTTCAAGATATTACCTGTCACATTTCAAACTGCTTTACATACCGCATTGTTGTAACCATTGCCTACACCTAATGCTGCCACTTCTTTTCCTCTCCCCTCTGCTATTTACACTGACATACGTCACATCTTATCACAACCCCCTGCAATTCTCCCCTTACCCGAAACTTACATCCCTCCCAAAAATCTATCCAGGTCCTACCACACTCCTTTATGCCCACACTCACTGCACTCTAACGCACTATTTTTTCTTTAAAACTAAAATACTCCCCTCATCAAAACAAATCCCAAAACTTAAAATCCAAATTTCTGTATCCTCTCCCTCAACCTAACTCTTTACTCTCCATCCTGACAACACTCCTCCTTTTAGGGGATATACACCCCAACCCTGGTCCTAATAACCAACTCTTATCTTCCAACTCCTCCACTCCATCTACTAGCACTACTACTTCTTCCCCCACACCTCTAGCAATCCCACTCTCACTAGTACCTCCCCATCCACTCTCACGTCTACACACAGAACCAAAATACTAAAATTCTTCTCCCTTAACATCCAGAACATCTGCAACAAAGTGCCTGAACTCCACTCACTCATACAACACTATACACCCCACATCTTAACTCTCTCTGAAACGTGGCTAAAACCCCACATCCTCAACTCAGAGATCTGCCCCCCGGTTTCAATATCTACAGACTGGATAGACTTAGCAAAAAGGGAGGTGGCGTCTCCATTCTCTTTTCTGACTCTCTCAATATCTTACCACTTACAATTACCACTCCCATCTTCCACCCTGCAGAGCTACTCAAAGTAACCTGTCATCTCAACAACTACCAAAAAATGACCATAGCCTTAATCTATATCCCACCAGGGAATACTATCACCATTCTTGATGACATCTTATCTTGGCGGTTTCTTCACTTCCCCTTTGAAACTATCATACTTGGGGATGTAAATATAGACTGGAACTCAGTTAACTCTACTACACCGTCTCAACCTACATGGTTTTACTCAGCTTGTCTCCTCCCCTACCTGCCTTGGCAAAAACCACTCCAATTCTATCCTAGACTGGATTCTCGTAAATTCTCCTAATTTGTACCACCAGCCAGGTACACTATCTGACTCCATCAGTGACCACCTACCTATCCACATTACTAGGTACTCAAACAACCTCACTAGTACTCACCTCTTAAAATACATCCGCAACCAAAGAAAATTCAATACCACTTTCTTCAACAAAACTCTCTCAAATATTAACTGGTCCTGCCTATACTCTCTACCTTTAAATGATGCAGTTAGCTATTTCCACCAGACATTCCTAAACATACTCAACTCTCTTGCCCCCATCAGGAAAATAAAAGTCAAAGCTAAACATGCCCCCTGGCTATCCAAAGAAACCTTCCACCTTATGCATAAAAGAGATGCCACTTGGAAACAATATCAGAAAAGCAAATCTCCTGCCCTCCTACAATCTTATAGGGAACTTAGAAACCTTACAAAAAAAAGAGTCATCCAGGACAAAAGAAAGTTTTACCTGTCTAACCAATCTCTGCAAACTACTAACCCCTGAAGTTCTGGTCAACCATAAAAACTCTTCTTAACCCTGGCTCACCCACAACCCCCAATCAATCTCCCTCAGATACCGCCATCCATTTAAATCATTACTTCATTGATACCATTTCTAAACTAGTACCAAACACCTCTAACCCCAACCCCACCTCTAATTCCACTTCCAGTTCTGTCACTTCAATTACCAGACCCACACCTTCTTCACATTCCCAATCTGACTCCACTAAGCTCTCAGACCCCTTCATGCTCAAACCTGTCTCTGTTAGTTATATTAAAACTCTCCTCAGTAAACTCAAACCTTGTTCTCCCGTCCCTGATAACCTATCTCCCAAATTCCTTAAACTTGCTGCTAACTCTATTGCCCTTCCTATCACCATTCTAATCAACCGCTCAATCCAAGAATCCACTGTCACCTCTTTTTGGAAGGAATACTACACTATCCCACTACAGAAAAGAGGTAACTCCACAGAACCATCTAACTTCCGTCCCATTGCTATTCTTTCTCCCCTCTCCAAAATTCTTGAAAAGTGTATTCATTCTCAACTGCTTTCCCACCTTACTCAAAACAATCTTTTAACCACCACCCAGCATGGGTTCAGACCCAAACACAGTACTAACAATGCACGCTTATCCTTCTCACATACAGTAGCTGTGGCCAGAGAAAACAACAAACTCGTGTTCTGCCTACCTTTTCTTAGATCTCTCAAAGGCTTTTGATACTGTCTCTCACAACCTTCTACTTCATAAACTTTCTCAGCCGAGTATTTCCATCCCCACTCTTAATTGGTTCTCAAGTTACCTGTCCAATCGCCTACAAGCAGTTAAATGGCAAAATTCCTTCTCACCCTTTCTGCCAGTTCAGACTGGTGTTCAAGGTTCAATTTTTGGTCCCCTCCTTTTCAACCTCTTCACCAATGACCTACACACTGCCTGTAACCTCTCCTCTATCATACAATACGCAGATGATTCAACTCTGAACTCCATTTCTGACTATCAATAACCTCCACCATATCACTGAATCTTCATTTCACTCTATTGAGAAGTGGCTCTCCAATAATCAACTTATCCTGAACCCCTCCAAAACTAAGCTCTTACTATTCCTACCTAAAACTCCAGCCCACCGCAAATCCACCTCTCGTATATCCTCTCTAAATGGCACCATCATAACACCAGACTTACACACTAAACTCCTAGGTGTCATCATAAACGACCAGCTCAAACTAGACCTCCACATACTTCATTCTATAAAGACAACACACCAAAAACTGGGCATACTATACAGAAACAGCAAATTCCTGACCACCAACTCAAAACTACTGCTAGCCCAATCCTATCTCCTCCCCGCCCTCCTCTATGGCTCCCCTCTATTTTCCAATCTACAAAATAACCTGCTGGCAAAATTAGACCAAACCTACAATAAAAAAGTGCTAGATTTGTCACCAACAGCCCCTATAAATCCCATCACTGCTCCACTCTCATAAAACTACATTGGCTCGAATTCCCACACCTTCTGACCAAATGTCAACTGATCCAAGCTTTCAGAATTCTTAATTCAAACTCTGTCCAACCTGATCTCCTGGTACACTCCTCCCCGATCCCTGCACAGCTCTGATAAACTCTTACAAGTCTATAAACCCAGCAAGAACATAGGTAAAATACTCTATAAACACTCCATCTCCCTTACCTGGAACAATCTTCCACTCCAAATTAGAAGTCATACCTCCCTTCCTAACTTCAAACATGACCTGATAGTGTACCTCCATAACAACCCTATACGTACCTATTGCATCCTACTTAACCCCTCCCTCTCCACATACCCAGTTCACCACCAAGTCTGATCTACAAGACCTTTTTCCTCTTTCTATAACTTACTTTATCCAGCTGCTCTTCTTTCGGTAACCTCCCTCTAGTTCTCTACTACTATTTTCGTTTGTACCATTCCCTCTTCTGACCTACGGTCCCTTGTGCAGTCACCCCTCTCTACTTTTTGCTCTCACTCTACTTTCCCTCAATTCTGACGCCCCTGCACTTACACATTTCTTCTTCTAGCCACTAATCTAATCATACCTTGTTGCTTTTCATTATATTACCTACAACCTTAACTTCCTTCCTGCTTACCTGCTGGATTTATTATTGTTGTTTCTCCTGTTACAACCTATTACTACACTTTTTATATATATAGCTATGCACTATTCCATTGAGTACATTATGTTCTTCTTATCCATTGTATCCATAGGATTGTTTTGCTCTTTAATATTGTTAATTTGTCTGTATTTGTATGTCTGTGTGGGGCTTTTCCCCTTTGGTATCCACTGAAAAAGAGTAAATTCTTACCCAGCTGGACCAACCTGGTTAACAAATGCGAAATAAATAAACCCAAACAAAACAAGATTAATGATCTTCTCCAACAGGAAATCCAACACAAACTCACCTTCTCTCTACATCTACTCCACTAATGTTTATTTATTTATTTTACATTTGTTGACCGGGCTAGTCTAACTGGATATATGTCCATTTTCAGTACAGGCCCGGGGAGATAAACAAAATCACATATACAAAAATTAATGTATACAATGAACGTTGCAGGTGCAGTAGAGAATAATCAAAGAGGTCATTCGTTCATAACATAGTGCAAAATATACAGATACAATTAGTACAATACAAAATGTTGTTGCAATACATCATAAAGTAAAAGATGGCAGTTGAATTATACAATATATTAGTATATTCTCGGCTTGGCTTTGGAGTGCCTTCTGTGTGGAGTCTGCATGTCCTCCCTGCGGTTGGGTAGCGTTCGAAAGACATGCGTGCGTAAATGGGCATGCCTTCGTTGAAGGTTTGGCGTCGAGCTGGCACCCCGGCATTTTGTAATAATCTACTGCCAATCATTAGCGGACCGGAGTTCCGCTGTGGCAACCCCATACCGGGAAAAAGCTGAAAGAAAAACAACATTAGTATAAAAGTAGTCATAAAGAAAAAGTAGTAGCTGAAATTATACATTAGTAAAAGTAGTCTCCTTAATGAGATTCTGAAGATGTAAGCAATAGTATAGAAGGACAAGGTAAGTAAAAGGAACTTGATTACTGAGAAGAGGAGGGTAGGTTGAACCAAGTAAGAAGAGCTAGTAGATATCAGTCAGGTTTACTACAGCGGCATAACCAGTGAGGAAAAGTTTCAGTTTGGTTTTAAAGAGTGATATAGAGGGAAGAGAGGAAAGTTTGTTAGGAAGAAGGTTCCAGGATTTTCCAACAGTATTAGAAAAGAGAGTCCCCAGCCCTGTTTGATTTAAAAATATTTACAAGAAGTTTATGTGATGATCATAAAGTCTTTAGATTGTTGTAGGGGATAATGAGGGTAGACTGTATAGGTGTATTGGTAGGTTGGTAAAGGGTTTTATGGGCAATGGTCAGTTGGTGGAATTTAAGCTGATTTTGTAATTCAAGCCATCCTAGCTGCTTTAGATTAAAACAGTGGTGGGTTCTGAAAGGGTTACCTGTAGTAAATCTGGCTATGTTATTGTAGGAGTTTTCCATTTTATTAAGGTTGTTTTTAGAGAGATAAGTATATATGGGTGAGGTACATAGGAAAGTAGAAATTAGATGGGTGTGAGCAATAGTTATTCTAGCTGCAGGAGAGAGGAAGGGTTTGATCCTGTAGAGAGAGCTTAGTTTTCTATTAACAGATTTTAGAGCATTGTTAATATGGGTGTCAAAGTTAAGGTGGTTATCTATGGTGATACCTAGTAGTTGGATCTGGGGATATGAGAGTACCATTATTGGATGTTACTGTGAAGTCTATTGGGGGGACTTACAAGTAGGAGTAAAAAGGAGGAGTTTAGTTTTTTTGGGGTTCAGAAGGAGACCGCGCTGTGTAAACCGTTGTTCAACTGTGTTGGGTAAGGGAGTGAAGTTCAGATATAGATGTGGCTGAGCATACAAGTGTGGAATCATCTGCATATTGTATGCATGTAGCTTGGGGGATTGCTAGGTGAAGGTCGTTGATAAATATAGAAAACAGGAGAGGTCCTAATATGGACCCTTGAGGAACACCAATGTTAACGGGCAGATGGGTAGACAGAATGTTATGCCAGAGTAGAGCCTGTTGTCTGTTATCCAAGTAGGACTGGAAACATTTTATAGCTAGTGCATCTAGTGACAGGGATTTGAAGATATTTATAAGTATCTGGTGATTTACCATATTGAATGCCTTAGACAGATCAACAGTGCAGAGGAAAGCATACTGAGGTTACGTTTTTTGTTAATACAGTCAGTAAAGGAAAGGAGGGCAGTAGTAGTGCTGTGGGAAGGTCTGAAACCATGTTGAGAGTTTGAAAGTAAGTTATTTTGGATTAGGTGGTCTAGCAATTGTCTGTGGATGCATTTTTCCATGTTTTTTGCTAAGGGAGAAAGTAGGGCTATGGGACGGTAATTGGAGAGTTCAGTAGAGTTCCCACCCTTGTGAAGGGGGATAATATGGGATACTTTCCAGATTTTAGGGATGTGTCCTTCATTGATTGTTCTACTGATGAGAATGGAAATGGGACAGGCGATGAATTTGGCTGCCTTTTGTAGATATTCAGCGGGTAGTTGGTCTGCTGAAGGAGTGCACAGTTTCAGTTTTTGAATAAGGGTAAGAATATGTTGTTGGGACTGGTTGGAAGAGAAAAGGAGGGGATGGGTTAGAGTTGGATATAGTAAAGTTCTGAGTAGATAACTGACTGGCAAGAGTTTGAATGGCCTCAGTGAAAAAGGTATTAAAGGCATCAGCAGTCTGCTTGGGATTCTCCTGGTCTGTGGCTTGTGGGCTTGGTGTGATGGATTGACCTGGGTGTAATAATTGATTAATACTCACCCAGAACTTTTGTGGTTTATTATGGTGAGTCTGCTGGAATTGTAGGTAGTAGTTTCTTCTGACAGACAGTATAGCTTTTTTAGTTTAATTTCTCAGCTGTCTGAAGTTTTGTTGGTGTACTGGGTTTTTAGTTAAGTGAGATTTATTCCAGTATTTATTTCTGAGATGGATTTTTTGCCTGGTTTCTTTTGAAAGCCATGGGGCAGATTTAGCTCTCATTCTAATAGAGCGGGTTGGTGCATGGTGGTCTAGTATGGCTAGGAAGTTAGAATTAAAGTAATTAACAGCTTCCTCCAGGGCGAGGTATTTTAAGGGAGACCAGTTACATGCTCTTAGTTCTCTCTGGAAGAGATTGGGGTTGAACTTCTTCTTGGTTGTAATTGTCCTAGATATGGTTGGATTAGGTAGACTGGATTTAAGCCTGATGATGTAAGTTAGTGAGTGGTCACTTACATCAGGGAGGGTTCCAGCTTCATATGTCTGGGAATGACTATTTATGAGAATCCAATCTAAGGTACTTTCTTTCTTATTAGGCTGGTTTATCCTGGTAGGGGAGGTAATGGTTTGAGAAAAAACAAAAATGTTAATATGGCTGGTAGGGTGGCTACTGCTACAACACTTCCAATCAATGTTAAAATTACCTAGGATAATGGTTTCTTGAGGTAAATTTTGGCACTATAATAGAACCAGTTAACCAAACAAAACTACTTGGTGTTACAACAGACAACAACCTAACACTCGATAAACACATCACTCACAATTAAAGTTCATATCAAACTTGGTGCATTATATAGGGCCAAACCTTATGTTAGTCAAAATGCCAGACTAGGCACAGCCAGATCCCACCTCCTATCTACTCTCCCCTACTGCTCTCAAACTTTCACTAACCTGTGCAAGTCTGATTTACATCTACTCGAGTCCTGCTATAATAAAATAGCAACATCTGCTGCTAATATACTCAACAGGACCCATCACTGCCTTGCTCTTCAACTGCTCAATCAGCTCACCACTGCCCACGCCATTATCCACAAACCCGAAAACTGCCCTGCAGTCTCCAACCTAGTGCAACTAAATACCAACCCCAGGACCCTTAGGTCATCTGATAAACTTGTACTCAAGGTAGCCAAGTCCCATAATTACTTTGGTTACTCTCTCTTCTCCTTTAAAATAGCCAAACAGTGGAACTTAATACCCCAGAATATTCTAAAAAATACAGATAGTCATAGCTTCAAGCAACTCCTAAAGGAATACCTTACTCAACAATTCTTATGCTCCTGTAGTACTCCTGGTTAGTTTCTCACACCATCAATCAAATATCTCTTTTTGCTATCTTCTCCTTGTCTTACTTCTACCAAAGGAAAATAATCACAATTCTTTATTTTGTTTATGTGTCTGAGTTTCATATTACTGCCTGTAGTAAAGCTTAGCTTAGGAAATGTAATGTTTTCTGTTTACATTCTCTTTTTGTAAATTGTGATTGTAGGCAACGGTTAAACTTTTTGTATATTCTTTGTAAATCTTTTAAACATTTTTGTAATTTTTTTTGTACTACTGTTATAAAACGTTTCTCCTGGGCTACTTCCCCAGCTGGACACTACTTGGTTAACAAATGTAAAATAAAATAAATAAATAAATGCTTTCTGTAGAAATTTAAGAATTAGTGGTCAACTGGGGATAAACATAGAGGAGACAGGTGGGCCAATCATGGACAACAGCAACTCTCTGCGACTCCCCCTGCGGAGGGACCAAGGCAAAGAACATTCTGCATTTGCTGTTGAGGGGAGACAAAAAAGTTGCAGCAAGGCTGACCCCATTGATGGAAAATCTTTTTTGCCACTCAGAGACCACTCATGTTGCACCAAATCAGACCTGCTTAGTCAGTCTGCAACCACACTGGTTTTCATCCAGAATGTGCATTGCCAAAAGAAAGCGACAGGAAGAGAAAACCCATTGCTGCACTGCCATTGCCTCTTGACACAGTGGATAAGATCTGGTTTCCCAGTTAATGTTCTAGGCTATTGCCATGGTGTCTGTTTGTATTACAGTCATCCCCGAAGGTAGAATGTCTTGAAAAGCCTGCAAAACTAGTAGGGCTGCTCTCATAGAACAACATGCAGATTGGCATCTTCCGGGGACCATGCACCTTGGACTGTCCTTCCCAAGAAATGCCCTACTAAATACTCAAGCTGGGAGACATCCATGGTGACTGGGGCTACTGGCTGAGGGAGAATGAAGGGATGAATGAGAAACTTCTGAATGAAGCCACCAAAGAAGACATTCCTTGAAAACTGGTTTGCTTAGAGGATATTGAAGTATAGACCACTGTGCTGAGAGTCCACTGAAGAACACACAGACACGAGACCTGGCTAAATGAACTACCATCATCATTACTGCCATCGATCCTACAGCTTTGAAGAGAACTAGCACCATCATCATTACTGCCATCGATCCTACAGCTTTGAAGAGAACTAGCACCATCATCATTACTGCCATCGATCCTACAGCTTTGAAGAGAACTAGCACCATCATCATTACTGCCATCGATCCTACAGCTTTGAAGAGAACTAGCACCATCATCATTACTGCCATCGATCCTACAGCTTTGAAGAGAACTAGCACCATCATCATTACTGCCATCGATCCTACAGCTTTGAAGAGAACTAGCACCATCATCATTACTGCCATCGATCCTACAGCTTTGAAGAGAACTAGCACCATCATCATTACTACCATCGATCCTACAGCTTTGAAGAGAACTAGCACCATCATCATTACTGCCATCGATCCTACAGCTTTGAAGAGAACTAGCACCATCATCATTACTGCCATCGATCCTACAGCTTTGAAGAGAACTAGCCTTGCTGTCCGATGGGAAAGGAAATCACCATCATGACCCGAGCCAGAAGTGAAGTTATCGGGATGGTCATGTCGAGAGACGTACCTATGAACTCCAGAAGAGAACTAGCCTTGCTGGCCGATGAGGAAGGGAAATCACCACCATGACACGAGTCAGAAGTGAAGTTATCTGGTTGGTCATGTCTAGAGAAGTACCTATGAACTCCAGGATCTGAGTAGGGGTAATCTGTGATTTGGTGTAACTGACAGTGACACCCAGACGATGATACAACCAGAGCAAGTAATCCCTCATCTGAATCAATAGACAAGAGCCAGACTAAATATGGAAACACCCAAAGTCTCAACAGTCTTGGGTGAGCTGCTATCACCTCCATGCATTTGTTGAACACCCTGATGGCTGTGGTGAGACCATAGGGCAAAGCTCTGAAATGCGATGACATGATTCCCAGCAGGAAGAGCTGGTATCTTCTGGAGCATTTGTTCATTCTGATCTAACAGTACGCATCTTAAAGATCTTTTGAGCACATCCTGTCTTCCTTTTGTAGAAGAAGCAAATTCGACTGAACCGTGACCATCCAGAATTTTGAGTATTTTATGTACTGGTCGAGTCTGCTGAGATCCAGAATTTGTTTCAAGTCCCCTGCCTTCTTTGGCACTAAAAAGAATCTTGAGCAAGTTCTGGATCCTTGCTGGTATTGGGGGGGACTTTTAAATGACTCTTTCTAGCAGCTTTTCCATTTCCAAGGCTGTAGCCTCCCTCTGATTGGGTGGAACCTCAGGGATATTCTTAATTTTTGTTGGGGGAATTTGGAAAAATGAAATAATCTCTGGATATGATCTGCTGCACCCAAGTGTCTTTTGTGATGGATGGCCAAGCTTCTGGGTGTAGAGGCAAGTACCCCCCAACTTGCCTCCAGAGTGCAGTAACTGAGTACACCTTCAGAAGTGCTGGTAAGGCCTGTGAGGGAAGGTATCTCTGAAGCCCTGGTTCTGTGGGCCACCTCTGCCACGAAGGCAGTGTCTACCATTAGAGTTCCCTCCCTGCTCCGGGAAGAACCATCTCCTTCTGATTCCTGGAAAGGCCCTTGGGACTTCTAGAACCACTTCTTTCTACTACCTCACTGATTCTTGGATAAGTATCTCTAAGGAGAAAAAAAAAAAAGAAAAATCCCAATGGCAGACAGGGTCTTTCCTTCTTGCTCATTTCTGCAGTGTTTCTTTAACTTTGGGGCTGAACAAAGACTATCCAAAAGTGAACACTGATGAAAGAAGACATGAAGGGCTCTGCAAAATCACACAAGCACATCCAGGCATGTCTCTTAACTGCTCTGCCTGAACCCACAGCCCTAGAGGTACCCTTAACCTCGTGAGAGATTAACCTCACAGGCACATTGGAAATGTACTGTAGGGTGGTCAGTTGCAAAGAAGCTTTCTTCTGGTCTTCCACAGACATGGATCTCAAGAGAGATTTGGAAAGCTTCTCATTCAAATCTCAGGTCGCTGATAAATAAATATGTTTGCCACACCTGTCCAATGCCCTCGGCTGTCTATTAGGAGGGTGAAGAGACGAGCTATGTTCTGTAGGCTCTCTCTTTACTGCCACTACCACCATGGCATCTACAGGAATACCCTTGCTCCAGTGGGCCCCATCTTTAGGAGGATCTAAAAACTTGTCTGGTCTGTTAGGGACAGGTTCCTTTGCAGCTGGTTCCTTCCACACACAGTGTCATACATAAAGATTGATTAACTTGCCACCCAAGAAGTAGCCAGGCCAGTCCAGAAAGCTTCCAGAAACACTGAATTCTCTTGGGGGGGGTATTGGAGGACCACCCCCCTTATCTGTTTAAAAAGTTCTATTATCTCTCCAAAAGAGACTTCATTGGGTGAAGATCTGAGGAACCCTTCCCCTTTATCAAAGTCAGTGTCTTCAGAGACAAGATTCCTGAGGGGAATCTAGGACCCTCCTTTTCCACATTCTCTTCCTAGAGACCTCAACAGAGGGATGGTCTAGTGAAGCATCAGAAGAAGGTGGGAAGACCTACATGAGGACTGACTGAAGGCTTGTACGGTCGGCTGTCCCAGTGGAGTAGGCATGATTGGATCAGTGCTCAGAAGCAGTGGAGGAAAGTAAGGATATAAAGAGAGTGAAGACGTCCTCTCTGGGGAAACAGAAAGCTCTCTCCACAACCTCAAAGGCAGAAGGTCCAGGAGAAACAGCAGTCAGTTGCATAGGTGCCAATGCCACCAGTGCAGAACTCTTTAACCCCTTGGAATCCTGCATTTAGGAGGGGAAGGAGCTATCTAATGCCAAAGCACTGACAGAGGCAAGAATGGCTCTGACAGCCTACGAGTCAATCCCACCCCCCTGGAGCCAGCACAGACACTTTGGCACCAAGAGACTTCCCGCTCCGAGAAGATCAGAGCTGGTCAACTCAAGGGAATGGTCGGAGTCGAAGAACAAATGGTTTTCCGATCCACCAAGGACATCAACAATTGCGGATCGAGGGCTCCAAAACCACTGGTCGGACCAAAGGAGAAGCAACATGATGCTGAGCAAGCGATAGGGTAATGGGTGCAATGAGAGATGGAGACAGAATGTCTCCCATCTGAATCTAAGCCCCGAGGGATGACTTCATCATCCTATCTACCTCTATCTCAGACAAAGTCCTAGGAGGCCCAAGAAATGAGGTTATAAAGTAGGTAGGAGGAGCTCGAGAGCTGGATCCGATAATCTGGTAAAAGTGTTAGAGTCAGATCCAATGTCAGATCCGTGACCCATCAGTTCAGGAAGGATAAAAATGACATCAGATCTATTACTTCCAACATATTTAAAAATATATAGATTTACAAATACATGTACACATACTTAATTTTCTTTCAATCATACTAAATTTTCATCCTTATTAGACCTCCACTCATTTTTCCAGAACAATATTAATCTTTTTAGGCCCAGTGGACATCCCAGATCATCAAACTGAATATCAGATGGTGGTTAAAACCAATTTCCCATTAAACAATTTCATTTATTCTGTATAACCCATATGACACAAGATACCTTTTATTTATTACAACATATTCCTTACATCTCCATATTTAATGATATCCACGTTTATTTTATCCACTTTTTATACATCTTTGAAAAAATCCAATCCCTTAAATTTTATACACTTCATACCCTATTCCAATTGCTCCTGCAGCTAAATCTATATTTACTTGTCCTACAACTTTAGCTCATATTAAGAGATCTCCTTTTCCAACTCCATTAGTCTCTTTTTCTGTTAACTCTTACTTTCCATGTTTTTTCACTATCTTCTTTTTTTGCTTTAAACATTTTTTGTACATATTGTACTACATATTCATAATCCTCCTGTGTTCTATTTCTCTGTTTACATGTTTTATTTCTCTCACTACACTACAATCTTAGGTTCATAGGTAGATACTAGGCTATCTGCCAGAGGGCAGTTTTAAGCCTAGCCAGAGTGTGTCGGCTTTCGCCGCCGCATTGATTAATTAACAGAGCCTCTGTCAAGCAGAGCCAATGAAGTGATCCCAGGGGTGTATTTTCTGTTACCTATCAACTCGTCAAGGCTCCTCTAAGAGTGTTAGTGAGGGGCTCTGCCTAATGTAGTTAGGAATTTTGTTCCAAAGCATGGGGAGTCTGTGACAGGAATCTATCCCTCCAGCATGTTCTATTTATTGCTGTGGCGAGGTTTAGCTCACTAGAGCACGTGGCTCGCAGTGACTTGGATTTCTTTAGGTGGAGCATGTCCATCAATTCTGAGTTGGATATGGCTTTGTAAGTCAGGCAGAGATCACCTCTAAGTGATATTCCACTGAGTACAGCTGGAGTTTTTTCAGTCGGGCTGCATAGGACATATGTTTGAGGCTAGTAATCCTCTTGGTGAGGTGCTTTTGTGGTCTTTCTAGCTGCTGGAAGTGTCTTGTGAGGTACATCCCAAATGGGGCACTGTACTCTATGATGGGTCTGATGAGTGACAAGTAGAGGGGCACTATTAACCTCTATTTCTAGATGCAAACCCCATAGTAATTAGATGGGCCACATAGAAGGATTTCCTAACTATTTTGGCAATATGATTGTCAAAGGAGAGATTACCATCTACCTGGGTCCCCAGATCTCTTATTACCTCTTCTGTATTAAGGGGGCTGCCGCCTATGTGGTAATTCATGGGTGTTTTGTTTTTCCCAAATGGGATGACTAGGCATTTTTTGGCATTTAGCTTGAGGCCATGACTTTGATACCAGGTGTCTGTCTCAGTAAGGCCTTTTTAAAGAATGTCCGTGTCAGCCAGAGAGAGTCAATTATAGCTCCCAGTTTGCAGTCATCAGTGAACTTGGTTAGCCATAGTCCTCCTGTGTTTGCCTGTACTTCTGAGAAATATATACCGAACAGTAGGGGTCCTAGAACCGAGCCTTGCAGGACACCACTTGTGGCTGGTTTAGAGTCGGACCTGGAGCCCGCTATTATTACAGTGTGAGTTCTGTCTGCAAGCCAGTTGGCAACCTATTTTGTAACATAGGGGTTTATGTTCAGGATGAGTTTTTCTATAATACCCAAGTGAGGAATGGTGTCGAACGCCTTGGCGAGATCAAGGTAGGCTGTGTGAACCACCCTTCCCTCGTCTATGGCCTTGGTGACTGAAGTCGACCAGGTTTAGTAAGCATGATCTGCCCTTAAAGCCGAACTGGGTCAGGTCAAGTGTTTGGTGTTTCCCAATGTCTTTGTTAATGAGTTCCATGATGATGCGCTCCACAGCCTTGCAGACCAGGCTAGTCAGGCTTATGGTGCGATAGTTACCAGGGTCAGTTGTGGCCCCTCCTTTGTGGAGTGGAATAACCGTTGCTGTGCGCCATTCTATGGACACGTAGCCTGTGGAGAGGCTGAGGTTGAATAGCGTGATTAGATGGGGGATTAGTTCGTTCTGTAGTTCGTGCAAAATGCAGTCTGGGACACCATCTGGCCCCATTGATGCTGTGTTTCTGGCTTTTGAAAGGGCTGTTTTCACCTGTGCTTCTGTGATTTCCGGGACACTACACTTTTCCGGTATTGTTGTGGGCCCTTTTGAAGGTGAGAAGGTGAAGTTTGCACTGAATCTATCTGCCAGGATGTTGGCAATATCAGTAGGTTCAGTATATTTTGTGCTATTTTGCACTATCTCAGAGCATATCTGTGAGTTTCCACTTAGATTCTTGACATAGCTAAAGAAGGCTTTGTAGTTATCTTTCGAATCCTTGGCTATTTTTCTTTCGAAGTTAGCCTTGGATAATTTTACGAGGACCTTAGTTTCTTACTGATACTGATCAGGGATGTCTTTCCTTCTTGGGATTTACTTTTTTTCTGAATTAGTTTCCTCCTTCTGTTGTATAAAGTACAGTTTTGTACCTACCATAAATGTAGATGTTCGAGGATCCACATTGCTGCAGTCCTAACTATTCTTTTCTTGCCCCAGATGTCAGAAGACCCTGAAAAGATAAGGCCAAAACCAAAACTCCCAACATATCTGCACCAAAATATAGATATATACAAAATATACAAAATTAGCAGAATATAAGATCCCGAACATCTACATTTATGGTAGGTACAAAACTGTACTATGTTCTTCATTCCACATTGCTGCAGTCCTAACTATTGGGTAGAATCCCAAAGCAGAGGTAAGGAGGCTGGCAAATCATAAGGAAGCAGGAGCTGATAACATGCCTTGCAAAATAGCTGTGGCAAAACCAGCCCTAGATTTAGAGTAGAGAGGAAGGTGGTAATGCTTAGAGAAAGTATGCACTGAACTCCAAGTAGCTGCCTAGTGGCAGTAGCCCTAGTGGAATGAGGCCTAATCCCAGCTGGAATCTCCTTGCCATGATGGGAATAACAAAATGCAATGCAAAACCCAATCCACCTAGAAATAGTTTGTTTTGACACAGGCTTGCCCTGAGAACTCAAAGCAAAAGAAACAAACAACTGCTGAGACTGCCTAAAATCCTTAGTCCTGCTCAAATAATAACGCAATTGCCTATGTACATCTAAAGTGTGCAAAATCTTTTCCCCTTTATTTTGGGGATCTGCATAAACGTAGGCAAATGAATAGTTTGGTTTAAAGCCACACTAGAAACCACTTTAGGCATAAAGGAAGGATTAGTACGTAATGATACCCTATCCTTATGAAAAATCAAAAAGGCTCAACCGCCATAAGGGCCTGTAACTCAGAAACCCTTCTTGCAGAAGTAATGGCCAACAAAAAGCAGTCTTCCATGACAAGTATTTCAGTTCAGCAGTAGCTGCAGGCTCAAAAGGTTGTAGAGTAAGTTTCTCCAACACAAAATTGAGATCCCAAGCAGGAGTAGGAGCTCTACGGGGGTCTTATATTCTTTGCCCCTCTAAGAAATTGCTTGAACAAAGGATGTGAAAACAATGGTGGGTCACAATCATAGTGAGCTGAAATTGCTGCAGCATGAATCTTAATGGAAGAGAAAGACAAACCTTTGTCCAATAACTCAGTAAGATATTGAAGAGCCACACTCAAATCAGGCTCTGAAATCTCCAAATTCTTTGCTGCAGTCCAAAATAAAAATCTCTTCCATTTTTCTGCGTACACTTTCCTTGTACTAGGTCTTCTGGCTTCCATAATCACATTTAAAACTTGTTGAGGAAGTTGAGACCTGCTGTCTTTCAAAACAGAATATGCCAGGCTGTTAGATGAAGAGAGTGAAGCTTGACATTGAGCAGCTGAGACAACAGATGTGGAATCAAGGGTAAAGGCCATGGAGGCTTCTTTACCAGACTCCTCAGTAATGGGTACCAGTGCTGCCGAGGCCAATCTGGAGCTATTAAAATCATCCTTGGCTTGTCTTGTCTGACCTTTAGAAGCACCTTTGGAAGAAGAGGCAGAGGTGGAAACGCATACACATGAAGATTTTTCCAACTGAAAGAAAGAGCATCCACTTTCCAAGCTGTGTGATGAAACCTCTTTGTGCAAAACTTTGGCAGCTGGTGGTTTAGTGGAGAAAGCTAACAGATCTCATGTCTGAGTTCAGGACACTGTCAACTTTGAAATACATGAAGATCCAGTTTGTTAGTTGCAAGCTTAGCAGTCTCCCATAAAATCATTGCTTGCCTGCACAATGGGTAAGAATGTGTTCCCCTTGTTTGTTGATGTACCACATGACAGTTGTGTTGTCTGTTAGAATCAACACCTGCCCTGGAAGAAGTAACTCCTTGAAAGCCATTAATGCAAACTGGACTGCTAACATCTCCTTCATGTTGATATGTAGATGCTGTAGTCTGGCAGGCCACTTGTCTTGTATCCACTTTCCATTTAGATGAGCTCCCAAGCAATGTCTGAGGCATCTGTCGTTAGAATTGACCCGTTAGAATTGATGACTGGCCGGGTCACAGAGAGTCCCTTGTTTAGGTGACATTCCTGAGCCCACCACAAAAATTCCTTTTGAATGCAAGGTATTATTTGAATGACAGTGTCCAAATCCTGGCAGTGCTGTGTCCATACATTTTGAGATACCATTGTAGCTTCCTCATATGCAGTTTGGCATTGGGAAGCACCAGAATACAAGATGCCATGAACCCTAAGGCTTGAAGGACTGTCCTTGCAGTCAGCCCGGACTGAAGAGGTAGTTGATGGAAGTAACTGGAAAGATTCTTTTGTTTGTCCTGCTGTATTCAGTCTTACACCCAGAAAGCACATGTCTTGAGAGGGTACTAGACTGGACTTTATTTAGATTCACCGCTCACACTAGGCATCTTAGCACTGCTATGACATATTCCAAATGCTGTAGAAGGTCTTCCTTTCTTGAGCCAGAATCAGGCAATCAATCCAAGTAAGGATAGATTTGAATTCCTTTTAGCCTGAAGTAAGCTATCACTGGAGCCAGAACCTTTGTGAATACTCTGGGCTAGATAGAAGCCAAAGGGCAATGCAGAGAACTGATAATGAGAATTTATACTTTCTGCAACTTAGTCTTATAGGCACATGAAGGCAAGCTTCCTTGAGATCTAAAGTTACCATCCAGTGATCCTTGCCCAGCAGAGGTAAAAGCTGTTGTAACAACATTTTGAACTTGGGAATGTCCAGATAAGTGTTGAGGATAGATAAATCCAAAATTGGTCTCCACGGCACAGGAACCGCTGAATGGCCCCTATTTGGAGTAACTGAGAAATTTGCTTGTGAGCCTCTTGTCTTTGTAGAGGAGGAATGTCTGGCATGCCTTTGAAAGGAGGCAAAGTATGGAAATAAAACCTGTAACCGTGGTGAATGATATCCAGAACCCATTTGTCTTGGGTAATTAAATCCCAATTTTCTTTGAAAAGAGAGGTCTTCCTCCTAGAGGTGCGCCGAAGCCCAAGGTACTGGCAGCTGAAAAGGCAGGTCATTGGGTCTGCCCTCATCAGAAGTCTGAGCAGGAGAACTCCTGCCCTAGGCCTAAAAGCACCTTGAGCTCTGCGACTGGGAATCATGATAAGTCCATCCCTTAGCAGGCCAATTTCTACTAAACTGGAGGCTGCACCTGCAAAAATCCTTAACAGTTTGCATAGACTTAGCCTTGTCCTCCATCTTCTTTAAAACTGCTTCCACAGGCCAAACAACACATCAGACTGTAAAGGAGCATCCAAAATCCTTGTCTTAACATGCTCAGCTAAGTTCTGATCTCTCAACCAGGCTGAACAGAACCAGTGGCAGCCACCCTGAGGAGGCCTGCACAGCATCAAAACCACATTGCAAGGAATGTTTACCCACTTGTTCAGACACATGAACTAAATCCTGCAACTCTTTACACTCAATACCTTCCGCCAGAGCATCCACCTTAGATTTCAACTGTGAAAGAAGATAATTCTGATATTTTAACATGTGAAACTGACAATTCAACGCCCTCATGGCTAAAGTGGAAGAAGTATACACTTTCTTTCCCCATCTATCCAAAGCCCTTGCCTCTTTATCAGGAGGGACAGGATTTAACAACTGAGGCCTTCACACCTTTGGCCCCCTGAGAGACAGTTTCGGGTCTGCCCTAGGACTCTTAAAAAGACTTAGCTTTCAGGCACCCTATAATACCTATCCTCAGGGAAGCCTCTGCAAAACATCTTTCACCACATTCAAAACAGGAAGAAATCTTGACCTTCCCATTTAAAATGCTCCCTCATGGAATGCAGAGTCTCTGAATGAAAAAAAAAAAGGGGGGGAAGAAGAAGCAAGTAGAATCATCCACATCAGAATCAGAATAAGGATAATCAAATCCTCTGCCATTTTAAGCATATGTTTGAGAAACCCCCACTGAAGCAAAACCTCGCCTCTGCCTCAAAGAAGCAAACAAACAGAAGGGGGAGCTGTTGGGAAGAGAGGGAAGAACAGCCACCTGAGAAGCCCCCCTCAGCCTGGCCTACTTCCTGAGAGGATACATCCTGTAACAGTAAAGTCTCTCCTGAGAAACAGAAACACCTGGCAAACCTCCGTTCCACTGAGAAAGTATGGTAATCCACAAGAAATACAGTTATTCACTTTTTCTGACATCCGTTAAAATACTGAGGCAGAAAAAAAAAAAATACTGAAAACTCTGGCTCAGAAAACTTTCAGAACGCTTCAACCCGCACCGAAAAATGACAGCGGACTACCCAATAGTTAGGACTGCAGCAATGTGGAATGAAGAACATCCTGTTTATGGCAGGGGTCCACCAGACTGGTTTCCTTCTCTTAGGGGAGTGAGTCTTGGGCTTGCTAGGGATGGCATGATCCATGTATCCTTGTAGGTGCTCATAGAGTGCAATTGTAAAGGATTCTGCATCTTGGGCAGTGTTATCCTTTAGCGTGGGCGCTGTGAAACTTACCACCTCTGCCTTAAGTAAGGTGAAGTTGGCTTTAGAAAAGTTTTTCACTGTGGTTTCCTTGGCTGGGGGTGGTGGTGGGGTGTGGACATCCAGGGTGATTAGTTTATGGTCTGATCTAAGCAGTGACGGGTTGACCTCTGGTATGGAACACCTGTCGTCCATGTTGGTGATGACCAGGTCCAATATGTTGTGGACTCTGGTAGGGGAGTTTACCAGCTGATCCAGGGCATTTGAGTTGATAAATTCCAGGAAGCGCTGAGCCTGGGAGTTTGTACTCAAGTAGTTTTCCCAGTTAATGGTAGGGTAATTGAAATCGCCCAATATCAGGGTGTTCGGTAGGACCTTCATGTTTTCCAGTGTCTCCAGAAAGGTGGAGTGGTGGTCCTGGGTCATGGAAGGTTATCTGTAGCAGGCCACAATTTGCATTGCAGATTTGCCCAATGTTAGTTGCACATGGATGATCTCAGAGGTATCATGCTGCGCCACTAACCTGGAGGTGTGAGATCCTTGATGAATACGGATACACCCCCCTCCTTTTGTGTTTCGGTCCATGTTCTGTGGCCGAAATGTGTGGTATGAGTTGTAGCCCAGTAATGCTGGAGTGCTCTCTGGAGCCTTGAACCAGGCTTCAGTTACTGCACAGATGTCAACATTTTCCATACTTAGGAGTGCTTCGAGCACATGCATTTTGAGATTTAAACTCCTGGCATTGAGTAGCATAATTCTCATTTTTTTTTACTTGTGCTGTTTACAGTGGTGGGTTTGAATTTTGAGCCTTGCCTAAAAAAGGCATTATGGGGGCAGCAAGAGCCTTGGCCAGTGTTCGAAAGCCAAGGGGTGACAGGTGCAAGCCATCTCTTGCGAAGCAACACGGCCTGTCGAGCATGTCATCCCAGGCTGACAGACACTGGATCCCCTTTGAAAGACACCAGAAGCTTAGCCAATTGTTGAAATTTATCATTTTTTCTTTATACCGAGGTATCATTCTTGGTGAGGGCAGGATGCTACTCAGGGTCAGGGTCATACCCGCCTGGGCTACATGATCAGAGAGCTCTTCCATGTCTCTTTTCATGTAGTCCAGGGAGGTACATTTCAGGTCATTCACACCAACATGAACAATGACAGTCATATTTGTACTTGTTCTGGAGTAACCTGAGTGCTTGTGTTATGTGGCGGATTCTGGCTCCCGATAGGCAGCTAACAGTAACCTTCTCCTTGTCCAGCCTAGTGAGTGGGGCGTCAGTGTGACTGACTACTGAGTCGCCTATTACTAGTGTTAGGTATGTTATTTCGCCTTAAGGGCCGTGATTGTGCGGCACATTGATTTTGTGTTTTATGTGTTGTCTGGTTTATGACGGGAGGTGCAGGTTTTGTGGGTGTCTGCTTTGGAGCTCTCCAATGCTTTTGCAGGTTTTTATTTAGAGCTTCCGAGTATAATTTAGTGTATTTATGTGTATTTTTTTGCCAGTGCTAGTTTAGTAGGTCTGGAGGTGTGGTGCAAGTGTTAACCTTCTCCTCATGACCGTCTGTTCCAGTCTTGGGTGGAGAGACCTTAGCCTCCCGTTTGGCTATATAACTGCATCTCTTGCATATTTTAGTGTTTTGTGGTAGGAAGAGAGGGCTGTCTGTGTACATGAGGCAGTTGTAACATTGCCTCAGGATACCCAGATTCACCAGCTGGACTGGAGAGTACACCTGAAGTTGCCCTTTGGTCATGCCTGAATAGTAGGGTGAGCTGCTTAGTCGCTTGGTTGGTGAGGGGTGGATAAAGAGCCTTGCCCTGCTGGTCAGTCAAGTGTTGGGGTATATTAGCGCTTGCTATTAGGTCTGAGCAAGTGCTGGACTATAGGATGCTTTCCGAGTGCTTAGGTTGAGAGTTAGACTAGTTTCAAGTGAAAAACTGAAGAGACTTAGTGGAGCTGGGAATAATTTAACCCTAGCTAACCAGTGCTGCCCGGCACACAAATCCGTCCTTTTTATTAATTTGCCTATTTTTATATAATACTTGTTTTCTTTTTTATCTCTAGCCATATTGCAAGATTACTAGAAAATCCTGTTTCAACTACCTCCCCTTCTCTTACAACTAAACCTTCAGATACTATAAAATAAACTATTTCACTTCTACACATATACCTTTTGTAAGTCCATAATTTTCCCAAAGTTTTTATTTACCACATCTTACAACTTCTAAAAATGTTTTATTTAAATTTCATTTTTATGCTTGCCTCTTAAAATGACAATTAAATTCTCATATTATATTCATAATAATCACTACATAGTCTAAAATCTTAAGAAACATGCTTTCCCTTTCTTTATAATTAGTAAAACCAAACAATGACAGAATTCTATACAAACAAGTTTTTTCCATGTTAAATCTACAATGGTTAATCTTCCCACTTTTGATAAAGGCACATCTATCTTTACCGTATTTCTACAGGGTACGGGTATTCCAGAACAGCTCTCATTTCTCAAATTCCAAATTATCTTTTCCTCCCATAGTTTCTCTGTAATCTTTCTTCATTTGTTAATCTTGTATCTTCTAATATTACTTTGACATCACATGTATTACACTACTCCAAAATCTCTATTCCTCTTACGGTGTTCTTAATATCCACATTTATAGAAAGCACTCTAAAATTTTCATTTTCCTTTTTCCCCTAGATTCACGGTTTCATAGATTTATAGCTAGTTGCCTTAATGGGCCATTATAACCCCAGACTTTCCTTTCCAAGGTGAGAATCAAACATTGTACCTTGAACATTCTACCAATCCTCAATCATTAGATGTACATGCTCTTTTTTATCAGTTTCCTTTCTTCTGTACTTGTCCAGTCTTTTATGCTTTCACCAACAGAATTTTTTTTTCTTTTGCTATCTTCCAATTTATGTTTTCTTCATCACTTATTTCAGAGCCTTCTTATTGTTTCACTCATCTAATTTTTCTTCTTTTTCTATCCATCCATAAATAATGTTCAATTTTGTTACATTTATAACATTTCAATTCACACTTTTATGCATCATGTTCCATTTCCCCAGAAATATAATATTTTCTTTTATCAGCTACTTATCAAATGTCCTTTTCCATGCACATCCCCACACAGGAAAAAATGTGTTGGGTTGTCCCCAGTATTTTAAAGCACTCCTGTTCCCCTCCACACTTATGCTTGATATATGTATATTTTTTCTTTCAATTTTTAACACAATATTACAATCCCATCCACCAGTCCATAAACCATTTTATCATAAACTTTCGCAGTGTCCAGTACTTCTTTACATACAGTTTTGAAATGTCCTTTCAAAGTCTCTCTCTCTACCTCTGTTCGAAACTGTACATTAATTTTCTTTTTAGTTTCCCTGTTAAATGCTTTTATCACAAACATTCCATGGGTTAAAGTCTTTTTCATATTCTCCAAGAAATGTTTCAAACACTGAAAAAGCAGTTTGAAATATAATGCCACAAAATGTCTCTTTGGTAATAAATACTCGTGTGTGTTTGCACCCAAAGGAGGTATTAAACTGCCCCACACTGCATATCTATCCATTTCTTTGTCTTCTTTACTTTGAATCCTTACCACGAACTACAGGTTTTCATTTTCTTCTGCCTTTTTATTCTCCGTTTCCCTTTTACCTTCTTGTACTTTCTCTGCGTATGTATTTTCCATCTCACCATTATTCTTCAGGATTATCTCTGCATCCTCCTTTTGTATTGTTTGCGTAATATTCCCCCAGGAAACACCTCCTTCATTTTCTGACTCACCCTGTATCAACATTTCTTTAAGTAAATCATCCTGCAACCCTCCAGACTAGAGGGCTGTATTTATACAGCCATCATTTGCTGACTCATCGCTATTAAACAGATCGTTTTGAAACATCTCCTCAGAATCCTGCACACATTCTCCTGTCTTGATATCATCTTTCTCCTCAATTTCTCTCACCACTCCATTGTCGACTGGAACAGAAACAGGACGTGCTAATGCAAAATTGTTCCCACTCACAATAACAAATATATTTGTGTGTGTATATAAGAACAAACGAATTTAACAGTTCTACAAACAAACCCTTCAGTTAAATCTGCAAGAAAGGTGGAGTCTTCAGTGTGCAATACCATGAACCTCCTACAGTGGAGGCCCATGGGATATTTGCAAATTACCACATAGGAACATACCATTGTTTCAGTTACATGGCTTCACAATGGCAATTTTTTTAAGAGTTGGTGGGAATTGTCAGACCAATAATGGCAAACCCACTAGCTGTAGATAGTCACTGTACCTGTCCATGCATATACATATATGTGTATGTAAATACACACACACACACACACACACACACACACACACACACACACACACACACACACACACACACACACACATTCTAAAAGCAAAACAATGAATCTAGCACTCAAAAGATGCATGTGGTAATTATTATAATTCTTCTTCTTTCAGCTTTTCCCGGTTAGGGGTCACCACAGCAGATCACCTGCCCACTCATGATTGGCAGTGGAGTTTTGCGGTGTCAAGTTGCCAGCTTGGCGCCCAATCTTCCACAGAAGGCACATACATGCACGCACTCACACCTAGGGCCAATTTAGAGTCTCCAATCCATCTACAGCAGGTCTTTGGGATGTGGGAGGAAACCAGACCACTCGGAGGAAACCCAAGCGACCACAGGGAGGACATGCAGACATGCATAAAAGGCACCCCAGCCAAGGAATGAACCAGAGAACATCTTGCTGTGAGGCGGCAACACTAATCGCTGCACCACTGTGGCCACCCACATTAACCAAGCTATCAATAAAGTATTTAAACAACCATCCAAAATACAACCTTTACTTGGCATAATCAAAAACATTCATGCAGCTCAGAGAAAGCGTAGGGTAAAAAAGCTAAAGCTGGTGATCTGTATTAAAGCCAGCATTGTGCTCCTTTGACTTGAGTATGGATTCTGATTCCAGATTTTTCACCCAAAACAAACACTGAACCAGCATCAGTGAATTCACCTGTTAATAAATGGTCTAACAATGAGTCTGGCCCAATAGGCGAGGGGCAAAAAAAAAAAGTTATGTACTCACCATAACGTTCCGAGTTGTTGCACTACATTTGTCTTCAACCTGTGGGTTCCCAAATCAGACTCTACTGCATATCCAGCATCTGATCAGAGCTCCAAGCTCCTCCCCTAACCATAATGCCCAGTCTCCTTCCTTCAGATCGAGTTTGCTGCCTAACTTAGCATCTCAACCCGACTCAACACCTTATCCCATGCTAAATATCTCCATGAGCAGGAAAAGGAGAATAAGATGCACCTTTGTGGTGACCACATCCTCTACTAGCCAGACCACCACACAGTCTATGCAAGGCAGAGACGGTTGAAGACAAATGAAGAGTAGCAACTCAGATGGAACGTTACGGTGAGTACATAACTTCATCTGAAGTTGTTGTCTTCATTTGGTCTTCATCCTGTGGGACAGAGTCTCCAGCTACTAAACACCTGGGAGGCCCTCATGGAAAGATATTCTGGAGTACGGCAGAGCCAAAGGATGCCCTGTCCCTTGATATGATATCCAACATATAATGCGAGATGAAGGTATGAGATGAAGCCCAAGTAGCTGCACAGCAGATGTCATCTAATGACACTATGCACTAAAAGGCCGCTGAAGTAGCCATAGATCTAGTGGAATACACCTTCACATGACCTGGTGGGGATAAACCCCTAGTAGAACATGCCAAAATAATACACTGGGAAATCCAACAGGCAATGATGACATTTCGATACTGGTTTCCCTGAAATGGGCTTAGAGTAGGAAATGACGAGTTGGTCAGCCTTACGAAAGGATTTAGTCCTGTGCAGGTAAAAACTTAACTATCTGTGCACATCCAACAAGTGCAATTTGTATTCTCCTTTATTTTGATAATTTGGGAAGAAAAACCAGAAGATTAATCACCTGATTAATATTGGACTCTGAAGCTACCTTAAGAAGAAAGGATGGATTAGTACGCAAAGATACCCTGTCCTTATGAAACATCAAATAAGGGGGTTTGACAGACAATGCTTGAAGTTCCTAAACCCTCCTCGCAGATGTAATAGCAACCAAGAAAACAGTCTTCCAGGACAAAAACTGCAAATCCACCGAGGCTGTAGGCTCAAAGGGGGGACGATACTACAGCTTGCAGAACTAATGTAAAATCCCCGGCAGCGTAGGGTTCTTGACCAGTGGCCGAAGTAGAAAGGTGCCTTTTAAAAAGGATTTGCAAAGCTTAGAAGATGCTAAGGAAGCCATGTTATCAACTACATGGAAGTTTGAAATTGCTGCTAGTTGGACCTTGACCATAGAAGAACTGGCACCTTGCTGAAAAATGTTTGCCAAGAATTCTAAAACCACAGAAACTGGAGCAGTGAAAGGATCTAGGGCACGCTGCAAAGCCCAGACTGAAAAATGTCTCCATTTGCTGGAGTACATTTTTCTGGTGGAAGATGTGTAAGCCGCAATCAGAATCCTTTTGACTGGTGAAGATAACATGGGAGTCCTGACTATCATGGGAACTGGAGCAGCCAAGCAGTGAGCTTCAGAATGACCAGGTCTGGATGGGGAAGCCCTGAAGGATGAGAAATGAGATCCAGAGCCAGACCAGTACTGAGGAGGAGGTCAGAATGATTGATGAATCAGAGGCAGGAGAGATAAGGCAATGGAAGATATGGCCAGAACAACTATCAGGGCCAATGGAGGGCGAGACGGAACAACTACCAGAGGCAATGAGCCTCAGTGGAGAATTTGATAATGCTGATTGCACTATTATTAAGAATTGCACTATTATTAAGAATTTGGCTGATGATTTTAGTATTTATAAGTACAGTCAGATGATGGTCACTGTTGAATGGGCTGAATTTTTTTCTAAAGGCTTGAATTTTGTCCCTGCTACTAATTTTAATATTGTCGACACTACTATACAACTTAAATTATACACTAGGAAGTTGAACTTAGCACTACATTTTTCTTCAGATAACCTGGCCTTGAACCAAGTAACACTATGTAGACCTAATACCTTTATGCCCCCTACACACCCCACAGTACAAACATTTGAGATGTTATGTGACAAATAAATTAGGGGGCTGGTACAGAATAGAAATCCTAATATACATCACAACTTGACAACTGAGGCAGTGGTCCTACAGGACATTTTGGACTGTAGAGAGAAGAGTCATGAAACCAGACAAGGGCGGGGGATTAGTAGTGATGGGTCTTGAGTACAATAGCAGGATGTTGGAGCTTTTATACAGTGATGCATACGTGGAAGTCTCTCGCAAAGAATTGAATATCGCTTATAGAAACATTGACCTACATATTGAAAAAAGTACAGTTGTGTACTTGCCATAAATGTAGATGTTAGGAGTGTATTCACTGTTGCAGTCATTACAATTGGGTTATCCTGCTGGCAGGCTACCCGCAGTCGGCCTGAATTTCAAAGTCTAGGTCCGGCGTCGGTTGCGGTCGCCTCCTCCCTGACGTCAGTGTGCCAGGGGTATAAAAGATGCAGCCGGCGCCATTTTAAGTTTTTCTTGCCCCAGATGTCAGGTGCCCCCAAAAAGGTAGGCTAAAAATATGTCAATAAAGCATGCATGCAACAAGGTAAATTTTTCCTTCATCTACAAGCAAACACACCACATAGGTTGTATAGGTTAGAGAAGTACAGATACGTTCCAGCAAAGATAAGGGGGATGGTGGGAGGGTAACCTGGACTGCAACAGTGAATACACTCGAACATCTACATTTATGGTAAGTACACAACTGTACTATGATCATCGTCTTTCACTGTTGCAGTCATTACAATTGGGTTGAATCCCAAAGCTAAGGTTGGGAGACTGGAGCTAAATAGGATTAGGAGCGGCTATGAGGCCCTGCAGAACTGCAGTGGCAAAGCCTGCTCTGGATTTAGAGTAGAGTGGCAAGTTATAGTGCTTTGTAAAAGTGTGCACTGAACTCCAGGTTGCAGCCTCTAAAATGTCTTTGGTAGGTACTCCTCTGAGGAAGGCTGCTGAAGTGGCTGCTGCTCTGGTTGAATGTGGCCTAATGCCCTTAGGCACTGATTTGCCATGTTGTGAATAGCAGAAACGAATGCAGTGACCTATCCACTTTGAAATAGTCTGCTTTGAGATGGCCTTTCCTTGTGATCCTGCAGCATATGCCACTAGTAATTGCTCAGTCTTTCTGAAAGCTTTGGTTCTATCCAAGTAGAAGCGCAGCGGTCTGTGTATGTCCAAAGAATGCAGAAGTCTCTCACCCTTATTCAGTGGGTTTGGGTAGAAGGTAGGCAAATGAATAGTCTGGTTAAGGGCCACAGTTGTAACTACCTTAGGCATAAAAGTCGGGTTTGTCCTCAGAGAAACCCTATCTGGGTGGAAAATTATAAAAGATTCCACAGCCATGAATGCCAGTAGCTCTGAGACTCGTCTTGCAGAGGTCATTGCTAGGAGCTGAGCCATTTTCCATGATAAAAATTTTCTATCAGCTGTAGTGGCTGGCTCAAAAGGAGGCAGGGTGAGCTTTTCCAAGACATAATTGAGGTCCCATGCAGGTATTGGTGATCTCCTTGGGGGCCTTACGTTTTTGGCTCCTCTGAGGTACTGCCTTAATAAAAGGATGAGAAAAAATAGGTGGCTCTGTATTGTAATGAGCTGAAATGGCAGAGGCATGAATCTTAATTGATGAAAAGGATAGGCCTTTGTCCAGTATCTCAGCTAAATATTGCAAAATCTGAGGAATATTTGGTACAGTCGTGCCAATCCCTTGCGCCTGGTTCCAAGCACAGAATCTCTTCCATTTTTCAGCATAAGTTTTTCTGGTACTAGGCCTCCTGGCCTCCAAAACAACATCCATCACCACTTTAGAGAGAGGTGTGTTTTGAAAGACTACATTATCCGCCATGCTGCCAGATTTAAGGTCTTGAGTTGCCTGTGCAGGATATGATTGTTGTGTTGGGACAGTAAGTGAGGAATCAGAGGTAATGTCCAGGCTGAGTATTGAGACAAGTTCCTTAGGATTGGGTACCAGTGCTGGCGGGGCCAGTCTGGGGCAATCAGTATTATTTTTGGCTTCTCTTGTCCGAATTTTAGGAGTACCTTGGAGAGGAGAGGCAGTGGAGGAAAGGCATATACTGTTAAGTTTTTCCAGTTGAAAGATACAGCATCCACTTTCCATGCTTGCTTGTGATAAGTCCTTGTGCAGAATCTCTGTAGTTGGCAGTTGTGAGGGGAGGCAAATAGATCTATGTCCGGGCATCCCCAATTCCTTGTTATCATGCTGAAGACTTGCGGATCCAATTTCCACTCGTGGGGATCCATGAGGTTTCTGCTTAGCTCGTCTACCAGAGTATTTATCTTTCCTGGCAGGAATTGTGCCTGCAGATGTACTTGGTAAGTCAATGCTGTGTCCCACAAAGTCATGGCTAATCTGCATAGGGGGTAGGAATGAGTGCCTCCCTGCTTATGTACCACATGACTGTAGTATTGTCTGTCTTTATCAGTAGTTGTCCCAGATGAAGTAGATCCTTGAAGGCTGTCAGGGCATTCTGAACAGCTAGCATCTCTTTTTGGTTGATATGTAGATGCATTTGGCTTGCGGGCCATGTGCCCTGAATACATCTTCTTGCCATGTGGGCCCCCCAGGCATAATCTGATGCATCTGTTGTTAATATCTGCCTGGCTGTGGGTAAAACAAACGGCTGCCCCTTGTTGTGGTGACAGGCCTTTGCCCACCATCAAAACTCCTGCTGCAGGCAGGGAATGAGGGTAATTATTGTTTCCAGGCTGTGGCAATGTTGAGTCCAAACACTTTTTAGATACCATTGAAGTTTCCTCATATGCAGTCTTGCATATGGAATTAGCAGAATGCAGGATGCCATGAAGCCCAAAGCCTGCAGAATTTTTCTTGCATATAACTGGGTCTTTGTTGCCAACATTTTGAAATAAGTAGTCAGTTGCCTTTGTTTGTCTGGCATGAGATAAGCCATCCGGGCAGTTGTATTTAAGCTTGCACCCAGGAATATTATCTCTTGAGAGGGTACTAGTTTTGATTTCTTTTCGTTTACTGTGTACCCTAGGCAAGTTAGTAATCTTTTTACAAACGCCAGATGCTGTAGTAGAATGTCCTTGTTCTCTGCTTGAATAAGGCAGTCGTCCAAGGATATATTTATATTCCTCTTTGTCTGCAAAATGCAATTACTGGAGACAGGCATTTTGTGAAGACCCTGGGTGCAGTAGATAAGCCAAAGGGCAGTGCAGAGAATTGGTAGTGCATTGAGCCAGCTATGAATCGGAGGTATCTTCTGCATGATTGTCTGATTGGGACATGCAGGTATGCCTCTTTTAGGCCTAAAGTCACAAGCCAAGCCTTCTTGCCCAGCATGGGCAGAAGCTGCTGCAGAGTCAATATTTTGAATCTTGGAATATCCAGAAATGTGTTCAGAATAGATAGGTCCAGTATTGGTCTCCAGGCTTTGTCCTTTCTGGGCACCAAGAACAGTCTCGAGTAAAATCCTTGTCCCTGCTCTTGCTGTGGTACTTGCTGAATGGCCCTCATGTTCATGAGGGATGACACTTGCTTTTGTGCCTCTGCCCATTGATTTTTTGGCAGGTCTGGCAAACCATTTGCCCTTGGCAGGGTGTGAAAGTGAAACCTGTAGCCTTGTAACACTATATCCAAGACCCATTTGTCCTGAGTTATTACGTGCCAGTTTTGAGAAAAAAGTGCTAGTTTTCCCCCTAAAGGTGCTGCCAAAAGATAAGTGCTTGGCGCAGGCAGGGGGAAGTAATTGGGACTGTTTCCTGTATGGCTGTGCTTTGTCTTCTCCGCTTTTGGAGGTAGAAGTACCCCATTGTTTAGAACTGTATAGCTGTTGGGGCTGGAGGATGGCTAGGGAGTGAGTCTGTGCTGATTGTGCCTATTCAACATACTGGAAAGAACCAAACCTTAGGCTTGAGTGCCTGCTAGGCCAGTGAGGCTGAACCCTTGAAAAAAGGCTCCTTGACTGTAGATTTATAGCTTTTTCCATTTTTTTCTTCACTTCTTCTTTTTTTCTTTACAAGGTATCATGCTGTAATGGAGCATCTAATAAAGCATCTAATAAAGTAATGGAGCAGGTACTCTTTTTTTGTTTGATTTAACCAACCTATTCTCCCTCTTACCAGTGCCAGCATCCCAGAGCAGAGGTTGAGGCTGCCCAGAGAATCCAAAAGAGGCCTCCAAAGTATGTTGTAGCAATAAATCCTGCATTTCTTTGTTTTCTGCACATTCAGAATTTGTCAACATTTTCTGTTTAAGCAGTGACATAATATATTGCTGATATTTCAGCATATGAAACTGACAATTTAAAGCCCTTATAGCCAAGGTAGCAGAAGTGTAAATCTTTTTTCCCCATCTGTCCAGTGCCCTAGAATCCTGTCAGAGAGGGTAGGGTTTTTTTGCAGTGGAAGCCTTGACCCCTTTGGGACCCTGTGATAGTTTCTGGGTCAGTAGCAGGGTTCTTAAAAAGAAATTTATGTGAATCAGGAACCCTGTAGTATCTGTCTGGCTTAACAGGAGCTGGAGGTAAAGAGTCAGGAATCAGACTGGACTCTGAAAATACATAATCTACAATGTCTAACACAGGTGGAATAGCAAGGTGCCTGTGCTGAGGTAGTAAAAGGAAGTCTCTGAGCCTTTTCTTAGATTCTGAATAATCTTGGCTCTCCCAGTGGAAATGCTCCCTCATGGTATGCAGAGTTTCCCCAAAAGAATAATCCTCAGGAGGAGAGGCTGAAGGGATAGATTCTTCAGCATCAGAATCCTCATAGGGAGGAAGAGAGTATTCCTGATCAGAAGAAATGGAAACCCGATCTGAAGATTTGTATTCTGTCTCTTGCCTAGGACTCTTATCAGGAGGGGAATGGGAATCCCTGATCAAAGTAATTAGGTCTCCCGCCATTTTGAGCATCTGTTTTTCCAGCATGGAGGCCTGTCCATGGGGTTGTTGTACTTGTTTCTTTGTCTTTAGAGGTGCTTTAGTCTTTGCTTTGAAGCTGAAGTCGTTTTAACATACAACTATGTAGGCCTGAAAACACCCACAAAAGCCGATGCCTGCTCAGCGGCTCCGGACCCATCTGAGGGAATAGTTTCCAAGGTTCCAATACCTTGAGTTCACAGCAGCCTAGTCAGCTCCATGTGGGAGTCGAAAGCAGCTCTAAAGTAGCGGGCATCAGGGGCTGCGAAATCGCCTCACTGAGAACCGGCGACTGGCTTAGAATAAGCCTCGTCGTCAGTTTTGGACCTCGGATGCCTGTCCTTTTTCTTTGCATTTCTTTTAAATTGCGGTAGTCGGATGGCTATCTGATGACCTAGTGTAATTAAATCTTCTGCCAAAATAGTGAAATGCAAAATCGTACCGACGCTTAATAGTGCGTTGGTTAAACCTAGCACAAAACCGACAATTAGCAACATCATGATTAGGGCCTAGGCAAGGAATACAGTAAGAATGGAAGTCCTTATGAGGTATTTGCTTCCCACAAGAAATACAATTATTAACTTTTTCTGACATCGGTCTGGAGCAAGAAAAAAAGTTTCCCCAACGGGGTATTAGCTTTTAATGAAGACTTCGGATCTGAAATTTGAACACGAAAATCTCAGGAGTCTGCCGACTGGCACTTGTGAACTGCTTTTGCTTCGGGCACCGCGCGGCAAGAAAGATGGAAGAAAATGGCGCCGGCTGCATCTTTTATACCCCTGGTGCACTGACGTCAGGGAGGAGGCGACAGCAACTGACGCCGGATCTAGACTTTGGAATTCAGGCCGACTGCGGGTAGCCTGCAAGCAGGATAACCCAATTGTAATGACTGCAACAGTGAAACATGATGAACATCTGCTACTTAATGGTCAGATATCGATAGAGACACACTAGTACCTGTATATATATATATATATATATATATATATATATATATATATATATATATATATATATAGATAGATATTCGGGATTCCTAAAATACACAAGTCCATCACTAACCCTCCCCCCTTCATCCTATAGTGGATGCTAAAGGCCTCTAAGATGTTTTTTCTAGCAAAATACTTTGACAATAAGGTCAAACATGTACTGGATGGACAGAATCCATTATTAGAGATTCTTGGAATTTTCTAGGGAAAATTAAACCTGAAATGTATGACGAAGACCTGATATTGGTTACAACTGATGTTTGTGACTTGTTCTCGGTGATCCCACATGACGAAGGGCTTGAATGGTTGTATGACTATCTTTGTATGAAAACATCTTTTGACCATGGGACTATTTGGGCCTGTATGGCTCTTGTCCTGGAGAACAACTTTATCAGCTTTGAGGGACACCTGTTTAAACAAGGAACCAGTGTCGCTATGGGTGCGTGCTGTGCACCAACATTTGCCAATATTGTAATGGCACAATGGGAGGATTTATCATGAACTCCGAGTTCAGTGACCTCTGGGCGCTCTATGGGCACTACTTGGACGACATTATCCTTTTTTGGAAAGGAAATGAAAACAACCTGAATAGGTTGTTCACCTTCATTAATGGGACTACCAATTTTTTGAGGTTCACTATGAACAAAGCCAATGATATTTTGAACTATTTTGATGTGACTGTGCAGAAGAACTATGCCATGAAGGGTTTTACCTCACATTTATTTCGCAAGCCAACATACTCCAACTCATTGTTGCACTTTTCTAGTTGGCTCCCTGTACATCAAAAGAAGGCACTGGTCAAAGAGCAGTACGTCAGGCTAGCCAGGATGGTTTCATAACTTGATGACTTTTTAAGAGAATGTGGGGTATTGAAGACCATGTTAATTAAGAGAGGGTATTCTGAAAACTTTATCAGCAGTACAACCAACAAAGTTATTACCAAGAGAAAACTTGGTAACTTTAGCCCTATATTATTTCATGGGTTGAGTGGACGTTTGCATAAGGAGAAATCTGACACATTTAGTAGGGCACTTATTTTGCCTTTCAATGTCAATTTTTACGACATCAGAGATTGTGGTGAAGCTCTAAGCAATTTTTAGTTTGGACACTGATGTCCATAATAAACTGTGCAGGAGGCCGCAGACTGTCTATAATAAGGAAACTTCCCTGATAGGGTTATTGGAAAGATGCAACATAAATCAGATCAGGGTGGCAGTTACAGATGTGGTAGGTGCCCACAGTGCCCGTATATGACTGAGACAAACAAAATTAAAATCAAAAATTATGGGTATGTCACTACACATAGGAAACATGAAATAACTCCTTTGGAGTAACAATATGTCGCATTACACGATTCTTGTGACGCTAACAATGTAGGAAAAACAATCAGGGCACTGAGACAAAGACTTTACCAGCATACACAGGATATTAAACATAACAAAAACAATGCACTGTACAGGCACATCAGCCTACACCCACTGCATGCTTTCAAATTTTTATCATCGACCAAGTTGATTTGGGTTCTCGGGGGGGTCCCTTGGATGAATTTTTAGAGTTCATGGAGCTTAAGTGGCATATTGGAACAAATGCCTTTCAGGCTCCTGGACTCAATGACACAGTCTCTATTAGTTCAGTACTTAAACTGAAATATATGCTGTTTTTGTAATGTGCAAGTATTTTTTTATCAGGAATGTGCAATCTATGTTGTTTTTATGTGCAAGCATTTTTTATCAGCAGTATACCAAATATTTTAAAAATATTTTAATAGTTTTTATCATTGTTTATTTCTTGGAGGAAGTGATGTTTACTTTTTGGAGGAAGTGATGTTTTTCTTTTAACCAATGTGAGTTGGGGGTGAGTTAGTTAAAGATGTGTTTTAGCAAACATGACTATTCTGAAGTCTTTCACCTTGACAAAAGCACTAAATCAATAAAAAGTGTCTTGATTATTGGAAAGTGTCCTCTGTGGTTCCTAGCTTCACTATTCATCTGAGGATTTATGTAGCACATCTCATTACTAAGGGTTTTGCATCCAGGAAGAAAGAGGTCATAGTCTCCATCTGCTCTTCCCTCATTAGACAAATCGAGTACAATGCCACATTTGGCATGTACCTCACTAGACACCTGCAACAACTGGTTGCAACAACCTGCACAAAAGTACCTCACAAAGAGCATTCTAGGCCTTAAACACTTGTCCTACATGGCCAGGATCAAAACACTCCAACTATTCTCGGTCTCATATCACTTACTTGAGAGGCGATCTCTGCTTGACTTACAAAGCCATGTCTGACCCAGCTCTGTTAGAAATGCAACATCTAAAGAAATCCGAATCCCTCCGTACCACATGCTCCAGAGACCTCAACCTCATTATCACAATCAACAGAACATGCTGGAGGGACAGGTTCATAACAGAGAGACTGCCCATGCTATGGAATAGACTTCCCACACATGTCAAACAGAGCACCTCACTGGCCCTCTTCAACAGAGATCTTGATGAGTGGATGAGAAATAGAAAATTCACCCCAGGGATCACTCTAGTGGCTCTATTCCACAGAGGCACTGGGAACTAAGGTCAGGTGGCATGATGCCAGGGTAATCCTATGGGCTAGGCTTGTAAAGGCTCCAGAGCCATTAGCGTAGTACACACCTAAGAACCCATGAAGCTTCAGAGACTGGATTCTCTCCGAGGTTGGAAAGACTTTGGTTTGAATAGTGTCCATTCGAGCCCCAATTAAATATAATACTTGAACCGGGGCTAGTGACGATTTGCTGAGATTGATGGTAATGCCCAATTGCTAGGCTAGGAGAAGAGAATCCCTTGCTTGACAGAGCTGATGCCTTGAAGGGGCAGTGAAGAGCCAATCGTCAAGGTAGGGGAAAACCTGGATGCCCTGGAATCTCAAGTAAGCCGCTACCCACTGCCATCACTTTGGTGAACACCCTGGAGACTGTGGTGAGACCAAATGGGAGAGCTCTGAACTGGTAATGACTGGCTACCAGCCGGAAGAGTGCCTGTCCATTTTGATGTGGTAGTACCAATCTTGAAGTTCAATCGAGCATATCCAAATCGCTCTCCTGCAGGAAGGGCAGGATAGATTGAAGGATGACCATCAGGAATTTCATCTTGGCAACGGACAGGTTCAAGATGGAGAGATCCAGAATGGGTCTCAAGTCCCCCGTCTTCTTTGGTACCAAAAAGAACCTGGAATAAATGCCTAATCTGGACTGGTCTGGGGGGACGGGTTGGATGACTCACTTTTCTAGCAGCTTTTAATTTCTAGTGCTGCATCTTCCCTTTGCGTGGGTGGAATGTCCAGAAGGTATCTGGGTGGAGGAGGTGTCTTGTAAAAGGGTAGTGAATAACCTCTGGATACAATTTGCAACACCCGATGATCTTCCGTGATGGACTCACAAGCCATTGGGTGTAGCGAGAAGGGACCCCTGACTGCCTGCAGAGACGAGCAGCCGGGCAACCCTTCAGGGTTGCTGCATGGATCTCTCCAAGAAAGGTTATTGAGACCCCTGGCTTCTTGGACCCCTACTGCCTCTAGGGCAGTGTCCATCAAATCCCCCTCTACCCCTGGGGGAAGGCAAGTCCTGAGTGTCCTGGGAATAGCTCTGAGATTTTCGGAACCACATCTTCTTGGCCCCTCAGATACCTAGGGAAGATTTGTTGATGGGCCAAAAAGTGGATCCTGATGGCGGAGTCTTCCCAGCCTTCTCACTCTGAACTAAGGTGTCACGTACAGACTTCTCAAAGAGGGTGGAACCGTCACATGGGGCATTCGTAAAAGACACCTTAAAGGATTCCAAAAAGACACAGAGCAGGAGCCAGGCATGATGCTTGATGGCAATACCTGTACTGGCAGCACCCTCAATTGCATGGGACAGGAGACTCATAGAGGTGTTAGCAATAGATGTCAGGGTGGCCATTCGAGAAAACAGTTTTTTGTCCTCCGCCGACATGGACCCAGGGGTAGACTCAGCAATCTCCTTAATCAGACTGCGCTGCAGCCTAATAACGTGTGCAAATTAATTCAGCGCATGCACAGAAAACACCGCTGAAGCACACACCTGCTTCTCAAAACAGTCCATCATCCTGGACTCTCGGTCAGGTGGATGAACTGTAGAGCTCTCCTGAGTGAGCTCCTATTTTGGTGGCAGCTGCCACCACCATGGCATCAACTGGGGATCCCTTTGGCCCAATAGGTCCTGTCCCTAGGGGGACTCGAAATTTTGTCTGGGAATTTGGGAATGGGGTCTACTGTGTCTGGCTCCTTCCATGCCCAAGATGTAATTAGATCCACTAGCAGATCTATGGGACGGGACACCCAGGAAGTAGAGGGTCCTGTGCCAAATGGCTCCAGGAACACAGATTCGTCCAGGTTACGTATTTGGGCAGAACCCCCCCCCCACACACACACACACTGGCAGCGAATTTCCATGAGGTCTCCAAAGGAGAAATCCTCAGGGGTGACCAGGGAGAACCTTCCCCTTCCTCCAAATCTGTGTCTTCTGTGAGGGAGTCCAAGTGCTTCCTTTTGTATGCACATTTGCAAGGTACCTCCTCAGTGGGCGGTCTCTGGGGAGGACTCGTGATCATCTAGCTGTTCCCCAGTGGGAGCTCCCTGGGGCAAAGAGGAGGCACGCTGTCCCTGAAGTAGCAGGATGGCCGGATCCATGCCAAAATCAGAGAGACCATGTATGGTCTCCAAAGACGAGAGTGTCAAGGGTCTCGATGGGATTGGGAGGACCCCCTCCACCACGTCGAAAGCCAAAGGGGAACAGACCTCCTGAAAAGGGAGTACCACGTCGAAAGCCAAAGGGGAACAGACCTCCTGAAAAGGGAGTGCCAAAGGAGCCGTAACCATCTAACCCAACGGGGGAGCCACAGCCGAACCTTAAGCCACAGAGATTCCAAGAGGAAGACTCTGATCTGAAAAACTCTGAGCCGACACCATCCCCTCAGATCCGGCACAGAGGCTACACCACCGAGAGCCAGATGGATCCGAGCTGGTCGGATCCAACCTACTCAAGGGCATGGCCGGCGTCAAGGTACAAGGTACCATCGGAGCCGAACCCTTGATGCAGAGTGTTCTCAGATCCAAGGGCTCTAAAACAGAGGGTCGGATTGGAGGAGCAATAGGGATGAATGCAGACTGCATGCCCCCTGCTCTGGAGGGAGAGTGGGCAGACAAGACTTCCATCTGTATCTGGGTGCGGATACACCTCGGCATCATACTGTCCACCTCCACTTCAGAAAGATTGCGAGTGCATCGGGAAGAGGCAGACACCTACCTAGAGGGGCACTAAGGGGAAGCCTGTGCTGGTGACCGGGTCCAAAGCTCCTCCATCTCAGAGGAGAACCGACGGGAACAGAGCTGGGGAGTCTGTCCTCGGAACAGACCGTACTTTCACTGGGGGACCTGCTGAGGACTAGCAATCCAGGGATCGCTTTCTTGCCTTGTCCTTAGACTTAGAAGACTTTTGTCTGTTCCCAGACCTCTTGGTGGTAGGTTGAGTCCCAGAGGCTGGGGTGGAGACAGAAGCAGATGCCAGGGCAGAAGAGACCTGGACCCCCGTGGTAGGAGGGGGGGAGAAGGCCCTTCATAATTAACTTATTCCTCCTGCCCATCAGTGCCTGAGGATTAAACCCAGCACAGATGGAGCAGGAGGTCTCCAGTTGGGCAGCCCCAAGGCATTCAAAGCACACAGTGTAGCCATCAGCTGGAGAGAGCTTGTGGCCACACATTGTGCATTTACAGAACCCAGATTTGGGGGTCTCAGACATATTCAAAAACAGAGGTGTACACACACACACACACACACACACACACACACCTAGACAAGGAACAAGGTTTTTTTTTCCCCCAGAAGTGACTCACAGCATGAGGGGAGGTAGAAAAATAGAAAAGGGAAAAATTTTAGAGAAAATTTAAGAGAAAAAAGTGTCACACTAAACTCTAGCTCAGAGCACAGATTGTGATGCAGACATGAAGAGCGGCAAATGAAATCTGAAGGAAGGAAGGAGACAGGCATCATCTCACCTCAAAAAATCTAGATCCCTCAGAACTACAAGGGCGGGAGACTTAAACCTTGACACTGTTATTAATAGGACGTGCTGGAGGGACAGATTCATCACCCAGAGACTCCCTATGCTGTGGAACAAAATCCTGGTACATGTGAGGCAGAGCACCTCGCTGGCTTTGTTCAAGAGAAATCTTGACCAATGGATGGGAGATCGCAGATATACCCCAGGGATTATCTCAGTGTCACTGCTCGACAGAGGCACAGCAAAATAATGGGCATAGTATGGGGTGGCGAAAGCCACAAACCTCTGGCTAGGCTTATAAATGCCCTTGGGCAGATAGCCTAGTATGAACCTATGAACCTATGGGTAGGGGAGGAGCTTGGAACTCCGATCAGATGCTGGATATGTGGCAGACTTGGATCTGAGCTGGATCCGGGAACCCAAAGGTTAAAGACCAAATGAAGGCAACAACTTCAGAACAAGTTCTAGGCAGATTTGCAATGCATTTGTGTTTAGAATCAACAGTCCAGAGTCAGTAAAATCACTTGTACGGCTACATAATGGCCAAATAGCACAGATTAAGTAGAGCAATGTGGCTAAAACTAAATAACTATGCAAAAGTAAAGGCATTGTAAGACAATGATAGAATTAAATAATGAATTTGATGGCCAACACTTAATATGCAGTGTAATGAACAAACAGAGCAATGGCAGTCATGTGACCTCATGAGGCCAGTAACATGCCTAAAGAGTGCTCACAAAGCATGGTCTCACACACGCAAACAGACGCGCACAGGTAATGCCTGTGCAAACTCCCTATGATCTTTTTATAAAAAAGAGAAGGAAACGAACACACACGACAGGGAGGAAGAGCAGGCGAAGCAGCAAGGGGAAAGGGAAGGAAGAGGGATGGCAGCAGAAAGAGTGAGGGGGCATGTGCTGACACAAACGGGGCAGGGAACACAGACGGACAGAAGGAGGAGGACAGCCTGGGGAGGGAAGTGCAAGGACAGGGAACAGTCCATACTACTCAACTGTACAGATTTTTGCAGAATGTTGAGATTTCTGCCTCACATTTTTGGTCTGTTTTTCATAAAACTGTAGTTTTCTGGCAAATTAATGGTAAATCAGTAAATACTGAAGATAGACACTAATGACAGACATCTTAGTTTCAGACTTCATACCCTTCGGAAAATTCACACTAATGCAAAAACATTTATTCTATCAACTTTCTACGTTTATAAGAGCAATATTTAAAATTTGTCCCTATTTATGGCTTTGTCCAGATTTCTTGCTGTAAGAGGTTGAAAGGTATGGAGAACACCATGATAGGGGATAGGGTGGGGTACTGGTTGACTGCCACACTGCACAGTGACACACCCAGCCTGAGGGCAGTCATCTCAAAGACCCTCTCATGGTTGGGTTTTAATTAATGTTGCCCCACTAGTCAGGGTCAGGCAGCTACAGTACGTGACACTACTACTCATATGTGGACTCATTCCAGGATACCAGTACAGGTGGCCAGCCACTTGTCATTCAAGGCAGTGACCAGGCTTTCCACCTCCAGCCAAATGACATACCATGAGCCCTTAGTAGAGCACCGGATGTAAACCTACACAGCCCTCTGCAAACAGAACACCAGACTGCACCAGGGGAACCATCCCTAAATCATCCTACAAAAAGTTTAGCCTAGAGACAGCTGGGGAATCAGCATGTGGTGGCAAGGCAGGAGCACACAGTGATGGCAGCTGCCACACCACAATCATTGTTGCAGTAGACACTACATAAAATACAACGATAAATGGAGATAAACAACACAGCAATATAGGGGAAGAGAGACCAAGAGAGAGAGAGAAAGAAACATTAGCAAAAGCAGTTATCAGAGATTTGTGCTACAGTGTTTGGCAGTACAGTTCCTGTAGGTGTAAAATGTATTAACTACACAATGGTAAATAAAAAGGCCAGCCAAGAAGGTAGTCAAGTACATCTGCCACAGAAGTCATGATTAAACGCACCAAACCAATACCCCTCATGTATAAGTATGTGAACAGTGCAAAAGTGTGACGGCAAGAGGCAGTGAAGCTGGGGTGAATAAAACCAGCAGCCTGAAGTCATCAGCCCATAGGAGCTTATCATCAGGTGACAGACAGGGTCTACAAATAGTGCCCTGCATGGCAACATGGAAACACTGCCACCAACGCCCGAAAGTAATACATGGCAACATGGAAACACTGCCATAAACACCCCAAAGGAATACATGGCAACATGGAAACACTGCCACAAACGCCCCAAAGGAATGCACACGGGAAACCGATCTTCAGTAGCAACAGTTTACCATGACATAGGGCAGCTTCCATGACATGTCAGCTTCAAGCCTTACAGATGTATGCTCATGGTATGCAAGATCTTATTGACATAGGAAGAGGAGATGGAATGGGCAGTGGAAGGGTAAGGCATGGCAGACTGACCAGGACACCATGTAGTCATGTTACAAGTAAGGCCATGAGAATTGTTAATCAGGTCCAGAAGTATACCAAGACTCCCCAGTATGGTGGTGAACACCCACCATCAGCGGAATCTTTGGAGGTAGAATGGCCAGCACAACATTCAACCTGTACTAGCAAGGAATATGACACATAATGCAAACTAAAGTTGTACGTAGAGGTTACATAATTAACAGCACTGGAACATGACACATACTGCAAACTGAAGTTGTCCATACAGGTTATATAATTAACAGCAAAGGAACAGAACACATACTGCAAACTAAAGTTGTAAGCACGCTAAAGTTGTACATACAGGTTTTATAATTAACAATGGAATATGACACGTACTGCAAATGATATAACCTGTACATACAACTTTAGTTAACAGCAAAGGAATATGACACGTGCCGCAAACTAAAGTTGTACATACAGGTTATGTAATTAACAGCAACAGAATATGACACGTACTGCAAACTAAAGTTGTATGTACAGATTAAAATAATTAAAAGCAATGCAAACATGAACAAAGCAGGTCTCAAACAAGCAACCACCTAGAACATCAACATACATGAACCCAAACACCTGGGTAATCTTACTTGGCATCTCTGAAAACCAGCCTAATGTCCTCTATTTCACCAGGTACAGAAAAACAAAAAGAGGTCTGCGAACCACAAGTCTTACATCGCTTAACAAGTAATGCCCACCTAAATACAAATAACCACAGAAGTGACCAAAACTTACTGTAGAATTCTTGTTCAGTCTCTAACCTTCCATTTACATTGGTTAAAAAGGTCATGGTGGCACCTCTTCAGGTCACTGTATTATCACTGGCAATGTTAGTAAGAGTGAGTGATGCCCAGAGAATCACTTTTCATGCTGCAAAGTGCACTTTACATCAACTTGGAACTTCTGGCCTTCATAGAAGTCCACTTGCAGCTGCTCCTGGTGGTCTGCATGCAGAGGTACGGCAAGATTTTAGTCTCTTTCCTGCTCTATGCGAGAGCTCAACAATCAGCACCCATGTCATGTGCACCTTATAGGTTACTATCTAAAGGAAAATGGTAGCAAACATTTGAGCAATGACGAGTAGCAGTGCTACCTGACAAAGTGCAGTGACACATTACCAAGAACTGTGCCATGGCAGCAGGGGGGAGAAAACAAGACATTCCAAAGGTATTGTCCCAGTACAAATAGCACTGATCCCATAGTTGTGCCTAAGCAACTATAGGGGACAAGAGGCTGATAAAGAAAGCCTGTTCATGCCTTGATAAGCTCCTTTGGGCTGGCCACTTCAGGCTCCTGGCATCTGCAGAGGTCAGAGACTCGTCCACGAATAAACAGACTACACTGTAATCTTTGATGTTTGTGTTTACCTGCAGGCACGAGCCTCACTGTACAGTTGTGGTATGGAATGTATTGCCTTATATTTACATGCATGATTCAGATAAACTTAATGTAAACTGCCTCATTAGCATAACTGCTGCTCTACAAGTTTCACAACTGTTCCATAAAAACAGCAGAGGTCACTTTAGTCACTGCTGTGCCAAACTTTGCAGGAATAGCAAGTGGAACTCAATTTTGAATACAGTCATCAATCTACAGAATAAAGGATTATTTTACAGCTGATGTGGTAAAAATACATAATCAAGTGGTAAGTGGGGAGAATGACGGACTCCAATACCTTTTTGTTGTTGGAGAACAAAGAAAATTACTTCACAGCTACCTCCCTGGGGGGGGGGGGGGGGTGAAGGAGCTCTACAATAAATAAACTGCAATTATACACAGATTACAGGATTGCGGTATATCTGATAGGGTAAAGTTACACAGGCCATATGCAGATAGGAAGCTGGATAACTGCAAGTCTTCTCCTTGTGGGAGACTGCACAGACACCTTCTGATAGGTAGGTGGGGAGCACATGGAGGGCTAGTACCATGAACCAGACACAGCGGTAACCCACCAAGGTACTGGCTGTGTTAAAGCCATAACTTTAGGGAAGGGGTGAGGGAAGAGAGAAGGGTGTGTCTACCCAAACTGCAACCTGTCAGGGGGTATTATCAGCAGGTGCTGACAGTGCATGGAATCCAGTATCTGTACTGCATGCTATAGAAACCACAGCAAGCTGCTTGCTACACTTACAGGAGAGGATGAAGGACAATGCGAGACAAGAGCAGCATATTGGATAACAGATACTAGGCATCACGTGGTAGCTATGCTTTACTGGTTAGAGATTAAGTGTAAGCTTCTCACAGAGTAGTACATCCCTGTGCTAATCTACTGGATCACTACAGAGCCTGGCTTGTGATGGTAGCACAGCGTAGTCCATCCCCATGCTACCCTACAGGATCACTACTGAGCCCTGACTTGTAATGGTAGCACGGCATAGTCCATCTCCATGCTACCCAAGTGGATCACTACAGAGCCCTGGCCTGTGATGGTAGCACAGCATAGTCCATCCCCATGCTAACCTACTGGATCACTACTGAGGCCTGGCTTGTGATGGTAGCACAGCGTAGTCCATCCCCATGCTACCCTACTGGATCATTACAGAGCCCTGGCCTGTGATGGTAGCACAGTGTAGTCCATCCCCATGCTACCCTATAGGATCACTACTGAGCCCTGACTTGTAATGGTAGCACAGCATAGTCCATCTCCATGATACCTTACTGGATCACTACGGAGCCCTGGCTTGTGATAGTAGCACAGCGTAGTCCATCCCCATGCTACCCTACTGGATCACTACGGAGCCCTGGCTTGCGATGACAGCACAGCGTAGCCCAACCCCATGCTACCCTACTAGATCACTATGACGCCCTGGCTTGTGATGATAGCACAGCATAGTCCATCCCCATGCTACCCTAATGGATTCACTATGGAGTCCTTGCTTGTGAGGTAGTACAGCGTAGTACATCTCCATGCTACCCTACTCCATCACTATGAAGTCCTGTCTTGTGATGGTAGCCATGGCTCCTTAGAGTGGTACAGCTGTCACAGTGGTGTGTGTGACCTCTGCAGATGTTATTTTGCACATTATGTTACTGTTCAATGGCGACAGTTGTATGTCCACATTTCCACCTTGATATATAGCACCTAAGGAGGGGAAGCACCTACATAACTTCTCCCATACACACAGACAGATGTGTTACTACAGGCCCTCTATGAGCACTGACTGTGTACACCAGCCACAGAGGAGAGAGGAATCACATCTTCCATGACCATGTGTGGTGCAGGTTGGTAGCAAATGTGAATGCAGTTGGTAACCACATCACTGTAGTTCTGGTCTGTTACAGGTTCACCAACCTGATCCTGCATGCCTGCTTGAAGGCCTATGCCAATGCACAGAAGAGGAAGCTAATGGATGGGGGGAGGGGTGATCACCACTGACCTCTCTGATCATTATGGAAGAACTCCTCTTTTTCTTGTTTAGAGAGTCTGAAAGGACGGATACCTGACTGAAGCCTGGATGTCAGACTTGAACTGCATGCACTATCCTGCATCTGTTGGGGATGGAATCTATTATTTCTTCATGTCAGTAACACAGCTTAGGGACATGTCTGTGCCATGACTTCAAGGATGCTCAACATTATCTCCTCTGCAGGCACATGTGAGATGCAGGCATGAAGGAACACTGCACAAGCTAAGATTAATTACATTCTTTACACAGCTGTTATCTATACAGTTGGTGCATCACATATTAATGCCCACAAAGATGTCAGTCTGCTTCCACCAGTGCTACAGTTATGGGTCCTCTGTCATGAAATAATGGACACTAACTGTGACATTGTCTTACAGTAGCACTATCTGAGCACTGATGAATGCCTTACAGTAGCACAGTCTGAGGGCACACTGACTATCAGCAAATGTGGCCAGATCCAGTAACACAGCTCTATTTTCTGTGGAACTTGTCCTCACCACTCTCATAAAAGGATGGGTCAGCCCTAGTATCGCTACTCAAGGAGTACACCTATCCCCTGCCCAGGTATCTGTACTGGGCAGGAATGTCTCTATAGATCATGAGGTCAGGGATTGGGAGCCATGAGCTAGCAGCCATCTGCACCAGGTCTCCTAGTTATTGCCTGACATGGGTGTTGCAACAAGCATCACACAAAAGGACATCCCGGGCAGTCATCCAGGCACAGACAAATGCCTCCACTGCCATAGTGGAGACAAAGGTACTGAATGGCTTGCATGATTACCTTCACAAGGTGAGTGGCTAGTTAAGACAGGCACCTGGGTGCCATCACTGCCTCCAGTGTCCCTTCACCTTAACATCTTAGGGCCAACATAGTTCCCAAGGTCACTGCTCATCTGACTCCATTGTGTATGCACTTCCAATTAATGCAAGTCAACTTCAAATACTGCTACATCCCCCACACAACCCACCAGTGATGCGATAGATGCAGCAAGGCATGGCCACCTGAACAGATGTGAAGTACATGATGGTCAAGCAGTCGCGGTCTCAAGTTCACCTCTGAACTTGCAGAGGAATGTTAGTGCCACTGCCATTCTTTCAAGGGATACACCTGTGGCCAGAAATGCTCATAGTGTGCATCCTTCCCACTTAAGGTCCAATAACACCAGTCACACACATACATGCACAAACTGCCCTCGCACCTGAAACCCATTCTGAACAAGTACCGCTGGCCACCTATCCCTCTCAGGAAAAACCACCCCTCCATATACAGTATATACAGCTCCCACCAATCCCCTAGTTACATCACACACTCCCTTCTACATTCTTACTTAACCCCCTCAACAACCATGGCTGATTGTGGTCACCGTGCCTTCCCACATGTGGATATTACGACAGCTGTGCCCCACCCTCACAGCTGTGTTTACACTGAAAGGTGATGCCTGTACCCCACCCTCACCACTACATTTACATGGATAGCCGATGCCTGTGCCCTGTCCTCACCACTGCATTTACATAGATAGCCGATGCCTGTGCCCTGCCCTCACCACTGCATTTACATAGATAGCAGACGCCTGTGCCCCACCCTCACCGCTGCACTTATATGGATAGCCAACACCTATGCCCCACCATTGCCACAGACGCCTGTACCCCATCCTCACCACTGCATTTATATGGATGGCTGTCTGTGCCTTGTCCTCACCTCTGTGCTTACATGGATAGCTGATGCCAGTGTCCCATCCTCACCAGTGTGTTTACATGGATAGATGTCTGTGCTTTGCCTTCACCACTAAATACATGGATAGGAGAGGTCTGTGCCAGCCCTCACCATGGTGAATACATGGAATGGGGATACCTGTGCCCCGCTCACCACTGTGAATACACGGAGAGGTGATGCATGTGCCCTGCTCTTGCCACTGTATTTATACGGACAGGTGATGTCTGATGCACAGTATGGCCAGTCAGTGCATTGTAAAGCATAGTTTTGATGTAGCACTACATTCATCAGATTTAAATTTTTCCTGTTTCTAACAGCCCATAGTTGTGGATCAGATACCACCTCTCTGCCAGTGCCACAGCATACTGCACCTACCCTGCTTTGTATGTTCTTCCCTTGCAGATAATGCCTCATCTAGCATCTGCACTGCTGCTGGTTCCAGTCTGTTTTGGCATTTCCTTGTGCTGTCTGCATACCACCATGCTGTGCAGAACTGAGTAAATGGTACATATCTTGCTGCAAGTCTCCCAATGCCACCAAATGAACCATGTCAGTGGAAACAGGCCTTCATCACATGGAACCCATGCTCACAGATATGGCTGCTCCAAGAGACCATAGTCTTCTACTGGTACTCCATGCACCAGTGGAAATTCAATGTGACGGTGACATATGTCTACCAGCATTTGACTATGTCCCTGTCTAGAAATGATGGTATTTTGGCAAGGTCAAATACTTCTGTGATGCGAAGGGTGACAAAAGGCCCGATCACTGACTGCAAGAGTGACCTCTATGGACATTTCTCTATTCTGGTTACTACTCCTACCACTGCAGTGCAGCCTCTGTTCACCAAGAAATCAGTGTTTAAACTTGCTGAGGACCATGGTTGATTCACAATTTATATATACTTCTGATTTATACAGCAATGTTATTTACTTTCACATGTATTCACAACTAGGCTCATTATTATAAGTTTCTTGCTTTTCAAATCATTATATGGCCATTAAAGTAAGCAAGCACGTCTCAGGACTGGTCAAACAATGACATATTTGAGCTACTCCATGTCCAACTAACCTTAGGTAAAGTCTAATACCATATCCTTGCTACAGGGTCCCTGCCTACAACCTGGAATCCATCATATTCATCCATCCATCATATTCATGGGTGATTTCAGACTTGGATATATACACAACCACCAAGATGGAGGCTCAGAGATTCCTGGAGTTTTTCAATGCAGACATACTTGAACAGCTAGTCTGCACACCTACTAAGGATGAAAGTATCCTGGATCTGGTACTCACAAACATGAGGGAAAGTTGCACCCTCTTTGTGTAATGCCCTTAATGGTTAGATGAGATCAAAAAGAGGTCACCCTTGAAATAGAAAGGCTGAACTCTCAGCAAACCCCAAAATCTTTAAGAACTTTGACAGCTAACTTTCTCCTATAAAGTGACGGCATAGCCAAATTCAAAGTCCTGCCAAACTCAGAAAACATGGTGGTCTATGTGGAACTGTTTAAAGAAATCCTGTACAAGCATGTAAATAACTGCACAGAAACAGCATACTGAACTGAAATAAACTTAACTCCAAAAACAAGCCCCTTGGTGGACCCCCAGTATAAAAAAATCTTATAATGAAAGATAATCCTGTCTAAAAATGGGAAGGGCTATGTCCAAAAGACAAAATATTTCCTCACTCTCAACAAGCAACTCAAGGGATTAATAAAATCCACGTAAGCTAAATGGGAGGCAAAAATAAGGCATTTTTCAGTTATGTAAGCGACCTTAAAAGGGAATACACCGTTTGCTAAACGAATAGTAAATGGAAATTCCTATACCAAACTGGGGGATACACCAACTTCACTAGCCAATAAATTTAGATCCATTTTACCCCCAGTCCCGCCCAGGAAATACCCACCACCATTTCTTCCCAACTATTACTAAAGAACATGTCCTCACTGCACTCTCCAGAGCTAAAAACACTCCATCAGTGGGTCCTGATAACATCCCAGGATGCCTTCTTAACAACTTAAAACATAACCTGTCAGGCCCACTACAATCTCTACTTAACCGCAACCTCCAGACATACCTTCATACCTATGGGAATGGAGAACTGCAACAGTCATCCCTCTACTCAAAGGCAGACCATCAACAGACCTAGGTAACTGCAGAACCATGAGTTTGACTGACTAATCCTATGTGCAAGACTATGCAACTCCAGTGCTCCCGGACCCAGATGGCTGCCCTGTAGCGTGGTACTATCCCCTCTACATACCACTCCTGTCCTACTAAATCGGCGTCACAAGGAAGACAACATCTACCTGAAGAACTAACCAATGAATTTAACTGACTAGCCGTCCATAGGGGAAAGCAAATAAGGTTAACATCTTTATAAGCTGCTGTAAACGAAATGTACAATTAATTAAGCCCCGAGTCCATAGCACTGCAAGGTGTCCCACAGTTGCCCAGTAAAGGAGCCTCTTTCCATCTAAAGGCGGCTAAAACCTACCAAAAAATATAACCAGTCGTACAAGGAGTTAGTTCCATTCCCTACCTTTAATCAAACAAAGGGTAGCGTCTAGTGCAAACTGGTGTACTTTCAGAAAATAGAAAAAGCAACAAACAGAGATTTAAAAAAAACATAGCACATTCGACAGTCTACTTACAGGCAGCCTGTGTGAATCTTGTGATCGGATCAGCAAACCCAACAACAGAGAAAGTATTCTTGATTGGATACTTATCAATAATCATCACCACTTGTATAAATCTGGAACCCTCCCCGATGACCAGCAAACCAAACAGAGAAAGTATTCTTGATTGGATTCTTATCAATAGTTATCACCACTTGTATAACTCCACTCTCTAACTTACATTATTAAGGATAAGGGTGAGAACTCCCATCAGCGCACCTATAGAACAGTCAGAAATACCAAAAACTTCAATCCTGTAAATTTCTAAAATGAACTTAACTCAGTCAACTGGTCAATCCTAAAATATATACCACTGAAAGAGGCAGTGGCATATTTTAATACTAAATTCCTAAACATCTTCGACTCCCATGCCCCATCTCATAATATTAAGACTAAAACAAATACAGCACCATGGCTCACTAAGGAAATCAAACTTAGAAATAAGGCCTGGGCCATCTGCCGTGCAACTAAAGCCTCTCTTGACCAACTAAAATACAGTCAACTTAGGAATGACGCAAAAAAAATCCATTCAGCAAGACAAAAAAATGCTACTACCAAAAATAGAAGTTATGTTCTTACCATAACGTTCCATGTTAGTTGTCTTCTTCTCGCCTTCTTCTTGCTGGATGGGTTCGGAGCCGACCTCGGCTCCGACTCGGCCACTCTAAAGCTCGAGAGTTGGTTCCACCGGCTCGAGGCTCTCCTTATATCCCACAATGCTAGGCGAGAGTTACCTCAGATCTCGTTTGTAAGCTAACCCCAGCTTATAACAGAAACAGTATAACTGTGAAAAACAGAATCCACCTCTAACAACAGGAAGAAGAAGGGTGACCTACATCCTGAAACAAGAAATATGCATAATAGCATATAGCTAAGAAAGAGGTGGTAGAAAGAGAGGTCACGATCACAACTCCTCTAGGTCTGTCCAGGCCAGGGGAAGGAGGGTGGGGCCATAAGAAGAAGGCGAGAAGAAGACAACTAACATGGAACGTTATGGTAAGAACATAACTTCTATATGTTAAGTTGTCTATCTCGCCTTCATTCTTGCTGGATGGGACCGTCCCTAGCACCTTGTCCTGGGTGGCCTAACGGAACAGACTCCTGAGAACAGTGGAACCAAAATTAGCTCTATGCCTAGAAGCTAAATCCAACTTATAATGGGAAATAAAAGTGTGAGGAGTAGCCCAAGTAGCAGCTGCACAAATGGTGTCAATAGGCAGTCTGTCTTGGAAGGCTAAGGAAGTAGCCAAAGCTCTGGTGGAATGGGCTTTAGGCTTATTAGGCAGTTTTGTGTCTAATCTCATAAACAAGGGTAATCAGAGATGTTAGCCATCTGGATAAAGATACCTTTGAAACTGAAGTCCCTTTCTGCTTTCCGCATAGGAGACAAACAGCTGATCAGATTTTCTGAATTGTTTATTCCTGTCCAAGTAGTACCTTAATTGACGATGAACATCCAGACAGTGTAATTTTGTTCAGACCTATTTGAATACTCCGGAAAAAACAGGGAGGTCAATGCATTGGTTTAGATTTGATGTTGAAACCACCTTAGGCAAAAGGACGGGTTAGTTCAGAAGGAAACTCTGTCCTTATGGAACACAAGGTAAGGAGCGACAACTGAGTGCTTGAAGTTCTGAAATTCTTCTAGCTGATGTGATAGCCACCAGAAAGAGAGTTTTCCATGATAATAACTTTAAGGAACATGAAGCTGCAGGTTCGAAAGGGGAAAGAATCAAAGAAGCAAGAACTAAATTTAGGTCCCAAGGAGAAGGAGGATTTCTTACAGGAGGTCTGAGAAGAAAAACTCCTTTCAAAAAGGCTTTGCAGAGTTTGTGGGACATTAGGGCGGATTCAGAAATACCCACATGGAAATTAGAAATAGCTGCCAATTGAACCTTAAGAGTAGATGGAGATGAACCTGCATGGAAGAGTTCAGCAAGAAAATCGAGGACTAGTTGGATGGAAGCGGTGAAAGGATCTATGTCCTTTCCTTGTGCCCAATATGAAAATCGTTTCCACTTACTCAAATAAATCTTTCGAGTGGAAGATTTATGGGAAGCTATCAAAATATCTCTAACAGAGTGAGATAATTGAGGAAGCCTGGCTACGGTTGGAAGTGGAGGAACCAAGCAGTGAGGTTCAGAGAGGGGAGGGAGCGATGAAACTGACCTGACTGATGGATCAAAAGATCTGGAACTAGGTCCAGATTCCACGGTCGCTCCAAAAGAAATCGATGCAGAAAGGGGAACCACACTTGTCGAGGCCAGTAAGGAACAATGAGGATCAATGAGGCCTTCTGAGCGATAGCTTTCTGTATTACTTGAGAGATCAGTGGGAAAGGAGGAAATGCATACAGAAGTCCCCGGGGCCAAACTTGGACCAGCGCGTCCCTGCTGGGTTGGCCTGGTAAAGGGAATAGAGTGAAGTATTCTCTGCACTTGCTGTTTTGGGGAGTAGCAAAAAGATCGCAGCAAGGCTGACCCCACTTGAGAAATATCTCTCACACTACAGAGTCTTTCAGAGACCACTCGTGAGGCATGAGAATAGCTCTGCTCAACTTGTCCGCAATGTGATTGGACTTCCGGGATGTGCGTTGCTATCAGAAAACGCTGAGAAGAAATCGCCCATTGCCACAGTCTGAGTGCTTCTCGACACAGGGGTATGATCTGGTTCCGCCTTGTTTGTTGATGTACCACACTACAGACATATTGTCTGTCTGGATTGCAATCGTTCCCAAGGGAAGAGAGTGTTGAAGGGCTTGCAACGCTAAAAGCACTGCTCTCATCTCCAGAACATTTATGTGCAAGTGGCATTCGTTTGGTTGCCAAGTGCCCTGGACTGTCCTGCCCTGATAATGCCCCCCCCACCCGATCAGGGAGGCATCCGTTGTCAGAGTAGCAACCGGAGGAGGTGGAACAAATGGTCTCCCCAACAGGAGCTGGGGGGAAGACATCCACCACATGAGATGCTTTTTGCACGCCATGTGATCATAATGGTGTGAGACATTGGAAGTTCCTGGTATGACCATTGAGAAAAAAGCATCCACTGAAGGATCCATGTGGTATCTGGCCAATGGAAGGAGGGTATGGCGCTGCCATGATTCCCAACACCTTTAGAACTAACCTGGCTTTGGCTCTGTTGTTGTTGAGAAGTAGTGATACCAATTTTTGAATGTCTGATATCCTTTGGTTCGTTAGTGTTGCAGACATGTTTACAGTATCTAATTTGCGCCTATGTAGGTAATAGTACGACAAGGCGACAAAACAGACTTTTCGCAATTTATTGAGATACCCAGTCTTTGACAGGCGAAAAGTGTAATCTCTGGCCATCAGAAGGAGATGCTTGGCGGGAGCTGTGAGGAGCCAGTCGTCCAAATATGGAAACACCTGGAATCCTTGTCGCCTCAGGTGAGAAGCTACCACTGCCATGCATTTGGTAAACACCGGGGCAGTGGTGAGACCAAAGGGCAGGGCCCTGAATTGAAAATGACTGGTTCCCAGCCTGAAGCGGAGGAATCTTCTGGAGCGTCTGTTCATTTTATGTGATAGCACGCGTCCTGAAGGTCTATAGAGCACATCCAGTTTCCTTTTCCCAATAGGGAAGAATGGATTGCAGCGTGACCATCCGAAATCTTGTTTTCTTGACCGATCTGTTCAAGATACTGAGATCCAAAATTGGTCTCCAGTCCCGTTTTCTTTGGAACTAAAAAGAACCTTGAGTAGATTCCGGATCCTAGTTGGTCTGCTGGCACTGGCTGAATAGCTCTTTTTGCAAGCAGTTTTGAAATTTCCAAAGCTGCTATATCCCTTTGAGCGGTGGAACATCCGGAAGGGATTTTGACTGATTTGGAAAGCGAAGAAAGGGAATAGAATAACCTTCGAAATGATGGACTGTACCCATTTGTCTTGTGTCAAGGATAGCCAGGCTTCTGGGTACAGTGACAATCTTCCCCCGACTGCCTCCGAAGATGGGCAGTCGGGCAACACCTCAGGGATGCTGAAAGGGCTTATCGGAGACGTTTCTCGATTGCCCTGGTTCTGCGGACCCCTCTGCCTCTAGGGCGTCTACCATTGTTGTTCCCCTCTGCCTCTGGCGGGAACCGACTCTGTCGTCAGGCGAAGTCCCTTGGGATTGTTTACGGAACCACATCTTTCCCCCCTTCTGGCCTTTGGGGTAAGGCCTAGAAGGAGTAGAAAAACGGACTCCAACGGCAGAAAGGGTCTTGCCATCAGTCTCGCACCTAGTCAGGGTTTCTTTCACTTGTGGACCAAAAAGAGATGATCCATCAAAAGGGGAGTTCGTGAAAGACGTCTTGAAAGGTTCCGCAAAATTGCATAGCCGCATCCAGGCGTGCCTCACGTAAGGCTACCCCTGTTCCTCTTGGCTCTGCTCGCTCCATCGGCCGCATAAGAGAGGAGGCGCATGGAGGAGTTGGAAATAGAATTAGGATAGCCAGCTGCGTGTTCATTTTCTCTTGAAACCCGCAGCTGTAGGGTCCATCAGCATTTCACTCCCTACTTTGATCAAGTCCCTTTGAAGTCGAGTGAAATGGCATAGGTAATTCAGCACGCATAGTAAATGTCGCTGAGGAGAACATCCGCTTCCGCACCTATCCATGGACCTAGATTCCTTGTTAGGTGGATGGACAGGCACTGAAGGATCAGCCAGTTCCTTCTTTGTGGCGGCAGCTACCACCATAGCATCCACAGAGACTCATTTTGATAAAAATTCCTTGTCTGATGGAGCTCTGATGAATTTGGAGGGTCTCCTGGGAGTCGGGTCCACTCAATCAGGAGCCGTCAATGCCTTTTAGCAACCACCTGCATGAGGGGGTCAAGGGGACACCCAGGAGGTGGAAGGACGAGAGCCAAACGCCTCAAGATACACAGATTCGTCCTCCGAAGGGTTGAGGGCTGGCCAATTTCCCCTCTGTTTAAGGATCTCCAGAATGGCTGCAAATGAGACATCTTCAGAAGGGGAACGGGGGGAACCCTCAGAATCATCCAGATCTGTGTCCGACGTGATAGACTCAGGTGAGTCAATGTGCTTCCTCTTGCACTTCCTCTTCCGAGGGGGCTCTTCTGCCAAATCAGGAGAGGCCTCGGAAGAGGATGAAATCCCCAAAGGGAGCTCCTGAGGAGTTGGCTCTCTACGGTCAGGGATGAGGGAGTGAGTCGACTTACCCTGAGGCATCACAGAGGGAGGGGCTGACGGAGCCGACTGTGGAGTAGAGCCAGGCTCTAACACACTCTGCATGACCTCGAAAGCACCCCTGTCAGGCAGAGCCAGAGGTCCCCGCTCCGAGGAGCTAAGGACCCCTCGGCACCGACAGTGATGGCTCGAGGCCGATGTCGGAGCCGAACTCACCAGCACCGGCACCGAGAGGAGAGGGGTCGGACAAGGGTCCGATGCCACTCACCCTCGGAGCCGACGAGGGAAGTCCGCGCCGAGATTCCTCCATGGAAGAAACGGAGCCGACGACGGAGCGAAGACAATTGTCTCGGCTCCGAGGTGACCACAGTCTCGGTTCCGACACGACCCGGCTCGAGCTCAAAAGAGTCGAAGGAGGAAGGAGTTGATGGACGGGACAGGCACCGACTGATGAGTCGGGCTCTGAAGCATCTGGGCTAGTGCCTCAGACTTGAGTAGTCGACTCACCACCCTCTGAAGATCATGATCGGACAACCTCGATGACCTAGAGGAATGAGACCTTTGGCTCCGTTCAGACAGCAGGGGAGATCCTGGAGCCGAATGAACGGAGCCAAGAGAAGGTGACCTAGACCTCTTTCTGGTTGTCGGCTCAAGATCTTGTCGGAGCCGACACGGGTACTCGATAACCTCGGCTCCGGCGGAGCCGAAGCCACAGAAACTGTGGACTGAGTCTTATCGGCTCCAGCCGAGCCGATAAAGGCAAGGTTGAACAACCTGAGGTCTCGGCTCAGAAGCCGGAGCCGAAGACCTCGATGCCTTGGAGGGCTTCCCTGTTGAGACAGACAGGGAATCCTCAGGCTTCAACAAGCCTCTCAATATGAGCTTGTTTTTTCTTTCCTGCAGGACCCTGGGGCTGAAGCCATGGCAGACAGCACAGGAGTCCTGCAGGTGCAAAGGCCCCAGACAATAGACACAAGAAGTGTGAGCGTCTGTCAGAGACATTTTCTGACAGCACGCATCACACTTCTTGAATCCGGAGACCTTTGCTTCTTTAGACATAGCCTAACTGGTGAACACAAACACACACTCAAACACACCAGTTATACCCTGTCAAAATAATTACTTTAGTAAAAATACTAAAAAATAAAGTACAATAAAGTACAATAAACAGTAGCTTAAACTACACAAACACTCCCTAGGGAAGGGAAGGCCCAAGGCCCAAGGGAAGAACTAAAAGTTCTTTTAAAGAAAAACGGAAAAATTAGGTCGGGATAAAGTTCAATGAACTACACTAATTTGACAATAATTAAACTAAAAAAGGGGTAAACAGAGTAACTTTTAATAGAAAAAGCTTAAACTCACCAGGAACCGGTAGAACAACCAACCTCGAAGCTGTAGCGGCAAACGAGATCTGAGGTAACTCTCGCCTAGCATTGTGGGATATAAGGGGAGCCTCGAGCCAGTGGAACCAACTCTCGAGCTTTAGAGTGGCCGAGTCGGAGCCGAGGTCGGCTCCGAACCCATCCAGCAAGAATGAAGGCGAGATAGACAACTTAACATCCTGCAGCAGAAGCACCAAAACAATCCCAAAAAGTTCTGGGCAGGTATAAACCAGCTTCTTCATCCAGGACACTCTATCACTCCAACCCCAACAAACTACACCCAAAAACCACCCAAGAACATCGCTCGTGCCTTTAATAATTTCTTCGCTGAAACAATCCAATCTCTCGCTAACCAACTCAATACCATACACTAACACACCCACTACTCATCTCCCCTTCAACTTCCAACCTGTCTCTACCACTCTAATTCGATCACTAATTAAACAACTGAAGCCCACCACCCTATCTGCTGATTTTCTACCAGCAGAGTTCTTAAACATAGCTGCTGATGCCATAGCATTTCCCATATCTATCCTATTTCCCATATCTATCCTGATCAACAGGTTCCCTTAACTGTCGGTTCCATCCCCCCATCTGGAAAATATCCCATGTTATCCCACTTCACAAAGGTGGAAGTTCCACAGAATTATCCAATTATAGACCCATCGTCATTCTTTCACCACTGGCCAAAATAATGGAAAAGTGCATCCAGAAACAAATTATGTACCATCTCATTCAGAACCAAATACTGACTGTCTCTCAGAATGGCTTTAGGCCACATCATAGCACCACCTCTGCTCTCCTTTCATTCACCAATGCCATATATCTAAACAAAAATAATAACTTGCTGTCATCAGCCCTCTTTCTAGACCTCTCAAAGGCCTTTGATATGGTCAACCACCAATTACTCATCCACTCTCTGAAATATATTTCCTTGGACAACCATACTATACGGTGGCTCCAATCCTATCTGAATGGTAGACAAGCAGTACTATGGCAGGGCAAGCTATCCACTCTGTTACTCCTCACTCTTGGAGTTCCTCGGGGCTCCATTTTAGGTCCTTTACACTCTTTTCTATCTTTATCAATAACCTACACACTGCCATCCCAGATGCAACCTGCATTCAATATGCAGACGACTCCACTCTGATCTTCTCCGCTTCCTCCCAAACAGCCCTGCAAACCTTAACCCAGAATACATTCAACACGGTTGAAAAGTGGCTCTCTAATCAGTCTTCTGTTGAATCCCAATAACACCAAACTGTTACTCTTTACCCCCCACTTGTAGGGCCTCCCCTATTTCCTTTACTATAACATCAAACAATGGTACCTCTATTTCACCAGATATCCAACTAAGCTCTTAAGGTAATAGTAGTAGATAATCTCAAATTCGACCTGCACATCAACAAGACTAGCAAAACCATCAACAAAAAGCTTGTCTCACTATATAGAAATAAACCTTTTCTAACCCCAATAGCTAGCATCGCAATCGCCCCCTCTCATCTTCTCTCCACCCTTCTATATGCTTCCCCTATACTCTGTAACCTAAACAAATCACAGCTTACCAAACTCTCTCACTGTTACCACCATATTTGCCTGATTCACCACTGGATCAACATACAGGACACATCACTGCCACAACCTCAGTCTCCTAGAGTGGCTAGAACTGCCAAGCTTAATTCAGTTCATTCAGCTAATAGTAAACCTCAGTCTCCTAGAGTGGCTAGAACTGCCAAGCTTAATTCAGTTCATTCAGCTAATAGTAAACCTCAGTCTCCTAGAGTGGCTAGAACTGCCAAGCTTAATTCAGTTCATTCAGCTAATAGTAAACCTCAGTCTCCTAGAGTGGCTAGAACTGCCAAGCTTAATTCAGTTCATTCAGCTAATAGTAAACCTCAGTCTCCTAGAGTGGCTAGAGCTACCAAGCTTAATTCAGTTCATTCAGCTAATAGTAGCACATAAAAACACACCCCCACACTTAAAACTATCATAAAACCATACAGCAACTCCAGACCATTACGCTTATCCAACAAGCTGTTAGTCCAAACACTGAAAGCTAATAACTCGGCTGGTGACTCCCTGTTTGCCAACTCCATTGGGAAAGCTTGGAACTTATTTCCAGCGGACATTACCCTGGAACCCTCTCTAAGCCTCTCTCAAACATATTATAAAAAGCACTGGCTCTGTCCATATACCAACCCTGATTAATCCCCATAACTCCCCAACTCAACAGCAATGTACTAGCTTCTTGCTCACAAATGCTTGCAATGGCAATCTTGTTCTGTACATTTCTTTGTAAAAAAACTGTTGCTGTAATCCACCCGTTTAATATTTTTATATTCTACTATAAACTGTTAAAATTGTGGATCCCTCTAGAGGGACACACCATACTTACTTGTAATAATTGCTTGTTTATTTATGTGTTGCTTGGGATGCCTGTTTTTATCTGCACAGTGGGAGCTTTTCTCCCGTTAAAATTGTACATTCCTCTTGAATGCCTAACCTTTCTTACTTTGTACAACCCTTAGCATGTATGTATGTTTTTGTCTGTATGTTTAGAGCTGTTCTCCCAGAGCCTCTGCTGAAAATGGACATATATCCAGTTGGACTATCCTGGTCAACAAATGTAAAATAAATAAATAAAATAAATTGTAGACCTGTTAAACAAAGACCTAGGAAATAATCAAACTCCAGGCCCATCCCGGTTCAGTTTCATCAAGGGCATGTCATGTCTAATAAACTTGGTGGATTTCTTCGAGGGGGTCACTAGAGCCATGGACGAGAGCAAAATGGTGCATCCTGCCTATCTTGACCTGGCAAAGGCTTTTGACACAATACGTCACTCGGGTATTATAGACAAACTCACAAAATATAGGCATAAATGCCTATGTCACCTGAGGGAAAGTCAAACGGCTGACAGATACAACACATGACGTTAGGGTGGGGGAATCCAAATGCACCAAAGACCTGTTCCTAGAGCTGTCCCAGAGGGCTTGGTACTGGGACCTCTCTTGTTTGGAATATACTGTTCTGAAGTCATGGTAAATGTAGACTTTGGTTGACCAAATTTGCTGAGGACTGCAAGCTGGGTGCAATCAATGAATCCCCCAAAGATGCTGATATCCTCCAGAAGGGCCTCACATAGAAAAATAACTAGTGCCAGAACCATGCCCTAAAGCTCAGTGTAAGAAAATGCATAATTATACCCTTTAGGAAGACTACCACCCTTGCAAATTACAACACAGATACCACTGGGTCTACTCTTAGGGAAGTTTTAAAGGATTTAGCAATTCCAGTTAACAGTAAACTGAACTTTGATCACCATGTTACAATGGTTTACAATGTACAATAACATAAGCAAAACATCAAAGAATTCATAGCAGCAATTTTAAAATGAGCAGAAAAGTACAGTTTTGTACCTACCATAAATGTAGATGCCCGATAGGTATGCATCTGCAGTCATAACATATGGGTTGTCCTGCCTCAGGCAGCCCTTCGGTCGGCCGGATTCCAAAGTCTGGGTCTGGCCTCGGCTGATGTCGCACTGTCCCCGACGTCAGAGTGTCTGGGGTATAAAAGCATCAGCCGACGCCATTTTCCTCAGTTTTTCTTGCCCCAGATGCCAGGTGCCCTCTAGGAAGGCTAAATTTGGATAAATGCTGAAAAGTTCCAAACATTTGCAAATTATATACATGTATAAACAAACAAATACACCATAATAGATTCCCCCAGCTAGCTAAAAGAGGGGTAAGAACCCTAGGAATACCACAGAGGGGAAGGAGGGAGGGTAATCCTGACTGCAGATGCATACCTATCGGACATCTACATTTATGGTAGGTACAAAACTGTACTATGTCCTTCAAGGATGCATCTGCAGTCATAACATATGGGTAGAATACCATAGCCAATCTGGGGGAGGAGGTACTAAGAAAGGGATGGTGTAGTTAAGATCCCCTGCAGGACTGCAGTAGCAAACCCTGCTCTGGATCTAGAGTATAAAGGTAGATTGTAATGCTTGGCAAATGTATGCACGGAGCTCCAAGTTGCAGCTTCTAAAATGTCCTTGGTAGCCACCCCTCGTAGGAAGGCTGTAGTGGTGGCCGTGGCCCTTGTGGAATGAGGCCTGATGTTTTCAGGAACTGTCTTTCCATGAAAGGAGTAGCAAAATCGAATGCAATTTCCTATCCATTTTGAAATTGTCTGTTTGGAAATTGCTTTTCCTTGCACCCCAGTTGCATATGCTACCAAAAGTTGGTCAGTTTTTCTGTTAGTTTTTGTTCTGTCCAAGTAGTAGCGTAGTTGTCTGTGTATATCCAGGGAGTGCAAAAGTTTTTCCCCTCTATTCTGTGGGTTGGGGAAGAACGTAGGCAAGTGAATAGCTTGGTTCAAGGATACCCTAGATACCACCTTTGGCATAAAAGTAGGATTGGTTCTTAGTGAAACTCTGTCCTGGTGGAAAATAAGAAATGGCTGCACTGCCATTAATGCTTGTAACTCAGATACTCTTCTTGCTGAAGTTATTGCCAGAAGGAATGCAGTTTTCCAAGATCGAAACTGTATATCCGCTGATGCTGCTGGTTCAAAAGGTGGAAGTGTCAGTTTCTCCAGCACAAAGTTGAGATCCCAGGCAGGTAGAGGGGGTCTTCTTGGAGGTTTAATATTTTTGATCCCTCTCAGGAATTGTCTGAGGAGAGGGTGCGAGAAGATAGGTGGATCCACATTGTAATCTGCTGAAATTGCTGAAGCATGAATCTTAATGGAAGAATAGGACAGGCCATTGTGGAACAATTCTGCTAAGTATTCTAGGATATGTGTCATGTTTGCCACTGTGACATCTGAGCCTTTTGATGTGCTCCAGATGAGAAATCTCTTCCATTTAGCTGAGTATGTCTTCCTTGTGGAAGGCCTGCGAGCCTCCAGGATAATGTCCTTCACCCTCTGAGATAAAACAGTTTGATTGGGATTTAAGGAATTTTCCAGGCAGTTAGCGGCAATGTTTTCAAGTTGGGATGCAGGGTCTTGAAATTGTTCTGCGTCAGAAGAGGCCATAGGGGGAGAGGCCATGATTTTGCCTGAGACATGCTTCTCAGTAATGGATACCAGTGTTGTCTTGGCCAGTCCGGAGCTATTAGTATCACTTTTGGCTGTTCCTCCCTGATCTTCAGTAGAACCTTGTACATCAATGGAAGAGGTGGGAAGGCATATACTGTTAGGGCTTTCCAGCTGAAAGAGAGAGAGTCCACCCTCCAAGCTTGTGGGTGGTATGTCCTTGAGCAGAATGTCTTCAGTTGATGGTTGAGTGGGGAGGCGAACAGATCTATCTCCGGCATTCCCCATGTCTTTGTTACGAGTTGGAAGATGTCTGGGTGCAGCATCCATTTGTGTGCATCCATGGTAGTTCTGCTTAAGCTGTCCGCCAGTGCATTTTCTTTCCCTGGCACGAACTGGGACTGTAGTTGGATATTGAGATTCAGGCATAGTTCCCACAGATTCATAGCCATCCGGCATAGAGGGTAAGAATGTGTGCCTCCCTGCTTGTTGATGTACCACATGACCGTGGTGTTGTCTGTCCTTATTAACAGGTGTCCTTGTTGGAGGAAGGGTTTGAATGCCTCGATTGCATGCCTCACTGCCAGCATTTCCTTTTGGTTTATGTGCATGCTTAGCTGCCCTTGAGGCCATAGGCCTTGGATACATTTGCCCTCCATGTGTGCTCCCCATCCTCAGTCTGAGGCGTCCGTGGTGATGGTCTGCCTTGTTTTTGGTTTGTTGAAAGGCAACCCTCTGTTGGACTGGCAGGCCTGAGCCCACCACAGGAATTCCTTTTGAAGGCATGGAATGATTGGAATCATGGTTTCTAAACTGTGACGGTGTTGAGACCATACACTCCTTAGGTACCATTGTAATTTCCTCATATGCAGCCTGGCATGCGGTATTAGAATTATGCAGGATGCCATGTAACCCAGGGCCTGCAGGATTTTCCTTGCAGTAAGCTGAGTTTGTCTTGTCAGAATCATGAAGTAATCTGGAAGTTGTTTTGTTTTCTTCTGTGAGAAAAGCCATTTGGGTGGTTGTGTCCAGATCTGCACCCAAAAGGTTATCCTTTGGGATGGTACTAGTCTTGACTTTTGGATGTTGACTGTGTATCCCAAGGTCTGTAGCAGGTGTATGGCATAGGCCAAGTCCTTTATCAAATTTTTCTTGTTGTCCGCTTGTATTAGGCAGTCATCCAGGTATGGGTAAATTTGAATTTCCTGTAGTCTGCAATGTGCAATTACTGATGCCAGGCATTTCGTGAATACTCTGGGCGCAGTAGATAAGCCAAAGGGCAATGCTGAGAATTGATAATGCTCTGATCCTGCAAGAAATCTGAGGTGTCTTCTGCAACTTGGTCGAATAGGGACGTGCAGGTATGCCTCCTTGAGATCTAGAGTCACCAGCCAAGACTCCTTGCCCAGCATGGGAAGAAGTTGCTGTAGGGTCAGCATTTTGAATTTTGGCACAATGAGATAAGTGTTCAGTGCGGACAGGTCGAGAATAGGCCTCCATTGATTTTCTTTTCTTGGTACAAGGAATAGTCTGGAATAAAATCCTTGGCCTTGTTCTGAACATGGTACCTTTTCTATAGCTTTCATCTGAAGTAAATTGCTGATTTGTCTTAAAGCCTCTGCCCTCTGATTTGGTGGAAGGTTTGGCAATCCGCTTCTTTTTGGCAAAGTGTGGAAGTAGAACCTGTATCCTTTGTCTATTATTTGCAGTGTCCATGCATCCTTTGTAATATAATGCCAGTTTTTTTGAGAATAAAGCCAGCTTTCCGCCCAAGGGTGCCTCCAGTTGATACCTGGTAGGCGGAATCAGAGTTAAGTCATTGAGCCTGTCCTGGTGTAGTGATTGTTGTTGTTGCTGTTGCACTACTCCTCTGGTTGGCAGGCTGCCACTGACAGCCTCTGTAGGAGCCCTTCGATTGACCTCTGCCTCTAGGGTGCCTGTTCCTGCCTCTCTGGGCTTTGTCCGAGTCTGGAAAGGACCAATTCTTAGTAGGCCAGTTTCTGCTGAATCTCGGTGGTTGAACTTGCAGGAAATCTTTAACTGTTTGCACAGATTTTGCCTTTTCTTCAACTTTTTTTAAGATCTCCTGAGCAGAGGAGCCAAATAAATTTTGTTTCTCCATTGGAGCATCCAAGAGTTTAGCTTTGACATGGTCTGGCAAAGATTGCTCCTTCAGCCAGGCATGCCTACGAATAACTGCCCCAGTCATAGCTGATCTAAATGAAGCCTCCAGTGCATCATAGCCACATTTTAAGAAATGATTACTAACCTGCTGTGAGTTGTGTACCAAATCCTGAAGGGATTTACGGTCTAGGGGTTCAGGAGAAGAAAGTTTTTTATTCAGTTCATCTAACAAATACTCTTGGTACTGTATCATATGAAATTGACAGTTTAATGCCCTGACAGAAAGAGTTGCAGAAGTATACACCTTCTTTCCCCATCTCTCTAAAGCTCTAGACTCTCTTTCAGAGGGTAGAGGATTTTTGGCAGTAGCGGCCGCAACCCCTTTAGGGCCCTGAGAAATAGTTTCTGGGTCTGCAGAGTGGGCTTTATACAGATGGAAATGAGAATCCGGGACCCTGTAGTATCTATCAGGTTTGGCAGGGGCCGGAGGAAGAGTATCAGGGGCTGTACTGACATCATTGTACACATCATCAATTACATTCAGAACAGGAGGTATAGCTAAGGGCCTATGCTGAGGCAAATGTAAAAAGGTCCTTAATCTTTTTCTAGAAATCAGAGAAATCCTGACCTTGCCATTGAAAATGCTCTCTTGTGAAATGTAGAGTCTCACCAAAGGAAAACTCTTCAGGTGGGGAGGCCGAAGGGATAGATTCCTCAGCATCTGAATCCTCATAAGGCGAGTAAGCCCCTTCTTGGTGGTCTGACAACTCAGATCCATCCGTGGAATCATCTGAGGAGTGTGGGTCAGAGGGGTCAGTCCTGGGCCTTTTGTCTGGAGGAGGTTGAGAGGCCCTGTCTGGGTGAGGTTGTGAACCCCTAATTAAGGAAATGAGGTCCTCAGCAAGGCTGAGGATCTGTGAACTAGAGGAAGGCCTCTGGGAGGTAGATTTGGCAGGCAAAGCTTTAGAAAGTTTGGCAGCTTTAGCCCTTGAAAAGGCCTTAATGGACATGGAAGCAGGGGGCCTAGCTGCCCCACGTGCAGGAGTAGAAATGTCCAAAGGTATGGGTGTCGGACATTTCCGGAACACTGGTTTCGGTAGGAAGTTCTGAAGCTGACTCAGCCGGGGCCTCCCGGGCCTCGGTGGTCAGAAGTATGGTTTCGGAAGAAGGAATCTCCGAGGACTCGGTTTCGGCCAAAACCGAGGCACTCGCGGTAGGCCTAGCCGTGGTTTCAGCCGAAACCGCGGGCCGCGAGTGTCGGTCCTTTTCCTTGCGTTTTTTGACCATATGCGAAGTCGGAGTCTCCGACGGCATTTTATAAGCAAAAGCGGCTCCAAAAAATTCCTCTGCAAACTCTGACCGATGTCTAAGAGTTCATCGGTTGAAGGAAGCACAGGCTAAACAGGCCGATACGTCGTGGTCTGGGCCTAAGCAAGGAAGGCAGTAGGAATGGAAATCCTTACGAGGTATTTGTTTCCCACAAGTTAAACAATTATTTACTTTGTCTGACATCGGCTGAGGCAAGAAAGAGTCCCCAACGGGGTACTTAGCTTTTCAAGTCTTCGGTAGCTGAATTCACTGGATCTGACCGACCGGCACTTGCGAACAGCTTCTGCTTCGGGCACCGTGCCGGCAAGAAAGACGGAGGAAAATGGCGTCGGCTTATGCTTTTATACCCCAGACGCTCTGACGTCGGGGACAGTGCGACATCAGCCGAGGCCAGACCCAGACTTTGGAATCCGGCCGACCGAAGGGCTGCCTGAGGCAGGACAACCCATATGTTATGACTGCAGATGCATCCTTGAAGGACATCCACCAGAATCAGGTAGTCAAATGCTACAGAAACTGTACCACTAGCAGCTGATCTGAAAATAATATAGAAATGAGCACAGAAGGAATGCAAAGTATCAGTGGCAATTCAAAAAAATTAGAGAAGAAATTAAGGTTAATAACAGGAGGAAATCAAATTAGTACCTTTTCAATCAATGAGAGTGCTAAGAAATTAAATTTAGGCATTTTCCAGTGCAGACACAGAAGGAGAGATAAAGTGGTTAGAGAGACTTGATAGTGTTAGTGCAATACAAGCTAGTAGGAAGCAATGCCATGTCTGAAATCTTCTCACTGTACTCTGCCTCCTACAAACTACTGAGGGGAAATCTGTGCTTAAAATGCATTCTCAGATCCAGCCCTGATGGATCAGCTACATATTCACAAAACAAACAGCACTACAATTACCCGATCGAAGGATCTACGCCTAGTCAGTCAGACACACAACTTGGAGGGAATAGTATGCGTCACAGATATTACCTCTTCTCTGGAACAGACTCCCTATTCATGTGAAAGAGAGCTCTTCCCTAAGCCTGTTAAAGTGCAATTTGGACCAATGGATGGGAAATCGCAAATTCACCCCTGACTTATTGCGTGTAGCCCTTATGGACAGGGGCAGTTTGTAGATGCCGTAAGGCACAGGCATATTACCAAAGCCACTGTAGCCCACGGGTACTGATAATTGGGAAAATTGGGGCATGAATGGTTGGGCTTAAAAAGGCTCTAGAGCTGTTAGCATGATAACCTCATGTGATCCTAAGATCCATCATTATACAATTACATGTATACAATTTCACTTGCTGGTGTGATGACACCACACATCTCGGAGTTGTCTCACCATGTGTGGCACTGCCTGTTGTGCTATTTTACCTAATACATCAGGCCATTCATTTCAGAATCCCATCCAATGTCACTTGAATTACATATCTGCAATTCCTGATAATTTGATTATTAAGTTGTCTTCCTTAGAAGGTCGTAAGGAAAAATGTTATTAAATAAATTACTAAATTTTGTTCCATCGCGTTATGTTTCTGAGCACAGCGCAGTTAAGGATGCAAAGAGTTTTGCAGCACACAATTTGACATTTTGGTACCAGAATAAAATAAGAGCATGCTTGATTCAGTAGAGATACTATTTTAGATATAGGCGCTCGACTTGTCACCCCTTTATCATCCTATAATTTGACAGGGACTGCATAATAAAGGGAAGAACATTGAGATCTTTGATAACTCAAGTCATACAAAACACGGTCACGGTCACTGGAAGCAATTAATAAAGTATTTGTTTCCAAAGCAAATAGGAAGCACTGGTAACGTGGGCTACAACTGACAACAGTTTAATTACATTCCTTCTTAATTATTTTTACCATTTGTCTTGCATCTGCTCCTAACCGAAATAGTTAAAAAAGGAATAATTTGTCAGTATTTAAAGAATGAATTAAGTGTTTATGTACATCATGTCCAAAAATGTTGTTTTGCACAATTCATATCCACTACTTACCCTCCAACATGTCCAATAGCAGTGGGTCAAGGATATATTATCCCTCTGAATGTTTTAGAAGTCTTTGAAAAGTACAGTTGTGCACACTTACTATAAATGTAGATGTTAGAGTGTATTCACTGTTGCAGTCATTACATTTCGGTAATCTGCTGGCAGGTTGCCCCGAGTCGGCCTGATTAACAAAGTTGCTGTCCCTTCTTCCATGACGTCAGGTCGTCAGGGGTATAAAACATGCAGCAGACGCCATTACATCAGTTTTTCTTGCCCCAGATGTCAGGTGCCCCCAAATGGGGAGCAAAATATATATAATTAATATAAAACAAAAATATATACCTCCAAACAAAAGCAAATACACCAAAAAGGTTTTTAAGTGTAGTAAAATAAAGGAGAGGCATAGTAAGAGAAAAAACGGGGCTGGAGTGAGGGTAACCAGGACTGCAACAGTGAATACACTCTAACATCTACATTTACGGTAAGTGTACACAACTGTACTATGTTCTTCATGTTTCACTGTTGCAGTCATTACATTTGGGTAGATTCCCAAAGCTAAGGTTGGGAGGATGGATTTATACAGTATTAGGACCAGCTATAAGTCCCTGCAAAACAGCAGTGGCAAAGCCAGCTCTGGATTTAAGAGAAAATTGGTAAATGATAGCGCTTGGTGAAAGTATGAACTGAATTCCAGGTAGCAGCTTCTAGAATATCACTGGTAGGAACACCTCTAAGAAAGGCTGTAGATGCAGAAGCAGTCCTGGAGGATAGGTTTTCCCTAGTGCTTATAGCAGAAATTAATACAATGGCTTATCCATTTGGGAATGGTTTGCTTTGAAATAGCCTTTCCCTCTACCCCTGCAGCAAATGCTACCAGCAGTTGTTCAGATTTTCTTCGAGATTTAGTCCTGTCCAAGTAAAATCCAAGTTGTCTGTGTACATCCAATGAATGCAGAATCCGCTCCTCTTTGTTCTATGGATTGTGAAAGAAAGTTGGCAAATGAATGAACTGATTAAGAGCCACACCGGATACCACCTTGAGCATGGAGGATGGGTTGGTCCCGAGTGACACCCTATCTGCATGAATGACGATGAAAGGCTCCACTACCATAAGGGCCTGTAATTCAGAAATCCTTCTAGCAGAAGTGATTACTAAAAGGAAGGCTGTTTTCCAGGAAAGAAATTTTAAGTCTGCAGTGGCAGCTGGCTCAAAAGGGAGGTAGAGTGAGTTTCTCCAATACAAAGTTAAGGTCCCAGGCAGGGGTTGGAGCTCTCCTGGGTGGCCTTAAAATTTTGGCCCCTTTGAGATACTGCTTTAGTAGAGGATGAGAGAAGGGGGGGGGGTTCTGTGTTGTAGTGAGCTGAAATGGCTGAGGCATGGATTTTTATGGAAAAAAAAGATGGGCCCTTGTGAAGCATCTCAGTTAAGTATTGCAAAATCTGAGGTAAATTGGGCACTGCTGTGCTCATCCCTTGAGATTCCAGGCACAGAATCTTTTCCATTTGTCAGCATAAGATTTTCTAGTACTAGGTCTTCTCGCCTCCAAAATGACATCCATCACAGGTTTACTGAGGGATGCTAAGGGGGAATTTAAGTGATTAGCCAAGCTGCAAGATTTAATGTTTGGAGCCGAGGGTCCAGAACTTGGCTGTTCTACTGAGACCGTAAGGTAGGTGTCCGAGGCAGGTGCCATGGAGAAGTTTGTGACAGACTGCGTAGGAGTGGCTACCAGTGCTGGCGATGCCAGTCTGGAGCAAGCAAAATCATTTTTGGTTTGTCCTGTTTGACTTTTAGTAGAACTTTGGAGAGCAAAGGCAGAGGGGGAAAGGCATAGACTGATAGGTTTCCCCAGCTGAAGGACAGAGCATCCACTTTCCAGGCTCTTTTGTGAGGAGTTCTTGTGCAAAATTTGTCCAACTGGTAGTTTTGGGGTGAGGCAAAGAGATCTATGTCTGGGCTCTCACATTTGCGTGTCAACATGTTGAAAATCCGTGGTTCCAGTTTCCATTCGTGTGGGTCCATGTGATTTCTGCTTAGTTAGTCTTCCAAAATATTCAGCTTTCCTGGCAGGAATGGAGCTTGTAGGTGTACTTGATAGCTCAAGGCCGTGTTCCACGGTACCATGGCTTGTCTGCAGAGGGGGTAGGAATGTGTACCCGCATGCTTGTTTATGTACCACATAACTGTGGCGTTGTCAGTCTTTACCATTAGTTGCCCTGGATGAAGGTAGTCCTTGAAGGCTGTCAGTGCATTCTGTACAGCTAGAATTTCTTTTTGATCGATATGAAAGTGTATTTGATTTTGGCTCCATTTGCCCTGAATGCACTTCCCTGCCAGATGAGCCCCCCATGCATAGTCTGATGCGTCTTTAGTTAGGGTTTGGGCGGCAGGGGGTGTTGTGAATGGCAGTCCCTTGTTTTGGTGGCAGGCCTCTGCCCACCATAGGAACTCTAGTTGCAGGCAAGGTATGACAGGAATCATGGTTTCCAGGCTGTGACAATGTTGACTCCATAAACTTAAGTACCACTGAAGTTTCTTCATATGCAGTCTTACATATGTAAATTAGAAGAATGCAGGATGCCATGAACCCCAAGGCTTGCAGTATTTGTCTTTAAGATAACAGGGTTATTGTGGCCACCTGTCTGAAGTAAGTCACCAACTGAATTTGTTTTTTCTGGCGTAAGGTAAGCCATCTGGGCAGTTGTATTCAAGCTTGCACCCAGGAGTGTAATTTTTTGAGAGGGTACTAGTTGTGATTTCTTTTCGTTTATAGTTTACCCTAGACAAGTTAGAACCCTTTTTACAAACGCCAGATGTTTTAGAAGAATGGCCTTATTTTCTGCCTGAATAAGACAATCGTCCAGGTATGGATATATTTGAATATTTCTTTGCCTGCAAAATGCAATTACTAGAGCCAGGAACTTTATAAAGACCCTGGGTGCAGTAGATAAGCCAAAGGGCAGTGCAGAGAACTGGTAATGCAAGTAGCCTGCTTTGAAGCGGACGTATCTTCTGCAAGATTCCCCAATTGAGATATGCAGGTAAGCCTCTTTTAGATCTAGAGTTGCCAACCAGGCATCTTTGTCACTCTAGTCACAGGTGACTCTATAGTCAGGCACATGTTCCACTCACCAGGCTAAACAAGGAGAAAGTTACTGTCAGCTGCCTGTCGGGTGCCAGGATCCGCCACATAACACATGCACTCAGGTGACTCCACAACAAGTACAAATATGACTCTGTCATTGTCCATGTTGGTGTGAATGACCCGAGACGTACCTCCTTGGACTACATGAAAAGGGACATGGAGGAGCTGTCCTATCTTGTAGCCCAGGCAGGTATGACCCTAGCCCCAAGTAGCATCCTGCCATCACCCAGAATGATACCACAGTACAAGGACAAAATGATTGCCTTCAACAATTGGCTAAGCTTCTGGTGTCATTCTAAGAGGATCCAGTATCTGTCTGCCTGGGATGACATGATCGACAAGCCACGATGTTTTGCCAGAGATGGCCTGCACCTGTCGACCCTGGGATTCCAGATACTGGCTAAGGCTCTAGCTACCCCTATAGTGCCTTTTTTAGGCAAGGTTCAAATGACAAATTCACCACCCTAACAGGTACATGCAAGAAGAATCTGTGGGTATTGCTACTCAATGCTAGAAGTCCAAACATCAAAATGCACTCTCTCAAGGCACTCCTTAAAATGAAGAACATCAACATCTGTGCAGTGACAGAGACCTGGTTCAAGGCTCCAGAGAGTACCCCTGCATTACCAGGCTATAATTCATACCACACCTTTCGGCCACCTAACCTGGACCAAAACACTAAAGGCGGAGGAGGGTCCATATTCATTAAGGATATCCACACCTCCAGGCTAGCTGCTCAGCATAATGCATCCGAGATTATCCAAGTGCAACTAACTCTGGGCAAGACCGCAATCCAAATTGTAGCTTGCTACAGATCCCCCACCATGCCCCAGGATTCCCACTCCTCATTTCTTAATACACTGGAAAATATTAGGGTACAACCTAACACCCTAATAATGGGCGATTTCAACTACCCTACCATTAACTGGGAACATTACTCGTGTACCAACTCTTGTGCTCAACATTTTCTGGAATTCATAAATTCCAATGCCATGGATCAACTTATCCACACCCCCACCAGGGGCAGCAATATCCTAGACCTGGTTATTAGCAACATGGGCAACCAGTGCTCCACACCAGAGGTCAGTTCCGACCATAAGCTAATCACCCTAGACATCCACATCCCTCCCCCACCCCCCATTAGGGAAACCACAGTAAAAAAATTTCTCCAAAGCCAACTTCACGCTTCTTAAGACAGAAGTGGCAAACTTCACAACACACATGCTGACAGACAATAGAGGTAGGACTGCTGAATCCTACACAAATGCACTTTATAAGCACTTACATGAGTGCATGGATCGTGCAATCCCTAACAGAACCAAGATGCTATCCTGCAAAAAAAGGAAGCCAATCTGGTGGTCCCCTGCCATAAACAAACTCTACAACAGAAGAAAGAAACTGTTGCAAAAAAAAAAAAAAAAAAAAAGTAAAATCCCATGATTGGAGAAACTCCCTGGTCAGCTTCAGTAAGAAACTGAGATCCCTCATAAAATCCTCCAAAGCTAGTTATGAAAACAAAATCGCCACTGACTCTAAAGACAAACCACAAAGCATTCTATAGCTATGTCAAGAATCTCAATGGCAACACTCAGATCTGCTCGGAGTTACAGCACAATGGCACTAAATATACAGAACCAATGGATATTGCCAACATCCTGGCAGATAGGTTCAGTGCTAACTTTACCCCTCTGTCATCCCCTAAAGGGCCCATCTCTATACCAGAAGAATGCAAAGTTCCTGTAATCACGGCTGCACAGGTAAAAAAAAAAAAAAAAACACACACTATCCAAAGCCAAGAACACAGCACCCATGGGACCTGACGACATCCCAGGCTGTGTTCTACATGAACTACAGAACGAACTGGCACCCCACCTAAGTACCATGTTCAATCATAGCCTCACCTCAGGCTATGTGCCCAGTGAATGGCGCACAGAGACAGTTATCCCACTCCACAAAGGGGGAGCCACCACAGACCCCGGAAACTACCGCCCAATTAGCCTAACGAGCCTGGTCTGCAAGGCTATGGAGCGTATCATGGAACTTATAAAACAATGACATTGGTAATCTCCAAACTCAGGACCCCACCCAGTTTGGGTTTGTAAAAGGCAGATCATGTCTCCTAAACCTGATAGACTTATTTGAAGCAGTCACCAAAGCCGTAGATGAGGGTAAGGTGGTTCACACAGCCTATCTAGATCTCGCCAAGGCATTTGACACCATCCCCCACTCTGGAATTATAGATAAACTCACTAAACTAGGTATAAATCCCTATGTCACAAGATGGGTTGCCAACTGGCTCACTGACAGAACCCACACTGTGAAAGTAGCAGGCTCCAAATCCAGCTTCAGACCAGTGACAAGTGGAGTACCACAGGGTTCAGTCCTGGGTCCTTTCCTGTTTGGTATCTACTTCTCTGAAGTACAGGCCAACACAGAAGGTCTTTGGCTAACAAAGTTCGCAGATGACTGCAAACTAGGAGCCATAATCAAAACTCCAAAAGATGTGGACATCCTACAAAAGGGCCTTGCTGAGACAGATGCCTGGTGTCAAAGCCATGGTCCCAAGCTCAATGCCAAAAAGTGCATAGTCATTCCTTTTGGTAAAAACTCTGTACCCATGAACTACCACATAGGTGGTAGTCTACTTAACACCAAAAGTGTGATAAGAGACCTTGGGACAAAGGTGGACAGTAGTCTCTCCTTTGATAATCACATCACCACAGTAGTCAGGAAATCCTTCTATGTGGCACAGCTCATCACAAAAGGTTTCTCATCCAAAAAAAAAAAAAAAAAAGAGGTCATTGTTACCCACTACTCGTCACTCATTAGACCCATTATAGAGTACAATGCCCCTTTTGGTATGTACCTCACAAGACATCTACAACTGGAAAGGCCACAGAAATACCTCACAAAGAGGATTACCAGCCTCAAACAGATGCCTTATGCAGACCGTCTCAACAAACTGCAGCTTTACTCCATTGCATATCGCCTACTCAGAGGCAATCCCTGCCTAACACACAAAGCTATGTCAAACCCAGAGCTTTTAGACTTAAAGAAATCCCAATCCCTACGAGCTACACGCTCTAGGGACCTAAACCTAGTCACCACAATAAACAGAACATGCTGGAGGGATAGATTCTTGTCCCAGAGACTTCCCATACTCTGGAACAAACTACCTATCTATAGCAAACAAAGCTCCTCATTAGCACTGTTCAAGAAAAATCTTGATGATTGGATGGGAGATAGGAAATTCACCCCGGGGATCACTTCTGTGGCTCTGCTCGACAGTGGCACAGGAAGATAATTTTCTTGGGTGGCGAAAGCCAGGGTACCTTTGGCTAGGCTTATATAGGCCCTAGGGCCAATAGCCTAGTACCTACCTATGAAGCATAAGATGTAACTGATGAGTCAGCATCTTGAATTTTGGAATGTCCAGAAAGGTGTTTAGAGTAGACAGGTCCAGAATTGGATGCCGTGATTTGTCTTTTCTGTGTACCAGGAAAAGTCTGGAATAGAAACCTTGTCCCTTTTCCTCTTCTGGTAGTACTTGAATAGCCCCCATGTTTAAAAAAGAAAGTCCTTGCTTCTGAGCCTCTGCCCACTGATTTGGGGGCGGGTCTGGCCATCTGCTTGGAGTTAGCAACTTGTGGAAATGAAATCTGTATCCCTGGGACACTATATTTAAAACCCATTTGTCCTGGGTTATAAGTTGCCAGTTTTTTGCATGAAGTGCCAGTTTTACCCCCAAAGGGGTGGCTGAAAGGTAAGTGCTTGGTAATTCTAAAAAAAAGTCGTTGAGACTGTTTAGCATAGGGAGGTGTCTTGTTTCCAGATTTGGAAGAGGAGGTACCCCATTGCTTAGTTCTGAAAGTCCCTTGGGATTGAAACCCGGTGCTTTTGGAATGTCTGGGTTTGGCTTGAGTGGCTCTGGAAGGAACTGGAAAGGACCAGTTCTTAGTAGGCCAATGCCTACTAAATCTTGGAGGTTGTACTTGTAAGAAATCTTTCACAGTTTGCATAGATTTAGCTTTACCTTCCATTTTTTTTATAAGTTCTTTAGCCTTACTGCCAAACAGACAGTCCTGCTGCAAAGCAGCATCCAACAATTTTGCTTTAACATGATCAGGCAGAGATTGCTCCTTAAGCCAAGCATGCCTTCTAAGCACAGACCCAGTAACAGCAGCCCAGCAAGAGGCCTCCAAAGAATCAGAACCACATTGCAAAGTATGTTTTCCAACTTCTTCAGCTAAATGCAATAAATCCTGTATCTTTATTTCCACACAGTCAGAAATCAACATCATTTTCTGTTTCAGCAGTCCCAGGATATGCTGCTGATATTTTAGCATATGGAATTGACAGTTTAAAGCCCTGATTGCCAAGGTTGCACAAGTATAAACATTTTACCCCATCTATCCAGCGCCCTGGAATTTCTATCAGAAGAGGAAGGATTTTTAGCAGAAGCAGCTTTAATGCCCTTGGGCCCCTGAGAAATAGTTTCAGGGTCTGCAACAAGATTTTTGAAAAGGAATTTGTGGGAGTCAGGAACCCAGTAGTATCTGTCTGGCTTACAATGGGCTGGAGGCAGAGAATCAGGGGCCATACTGAATTCCGAAAACATATCAACAATGTCTAGTAGAGCAGGTATAGCCAAAGGCCTATGCTGAGGAAGAAGAAGAAAATCCCTAAGCCTCTTTTTGGATTTAGAGAAACCCTGACTTTCTAAGTGGAAATGTTCCCTTAAGGTATGTAAAGTTTCCCCAAAAGAAAAATCCTCAGGGGGAGAAGCAGAAGGAATGGAATCCTCTGCATCAGAGTCCTCATAAGTAGGTATGGACAAATCCTGTTCATTAGAAGAGTCAGAGGAAAAAAGAGTCCTGTTCAGAAGATTCATAGTAAAGTTCATCCCTAGGCCTCTTAGAAGGGGGGGGGGTGACTACCCCTGATTAAAGTAATTAAATCTTCAGCCATTTTGATCATTTGCTTTTTAGGCATAGAGGCCTGAACATGCGGTCTGGGCGTCGGTTTTTTAGACGTAGAGCGAGATTTTTGGCCTTAATATTGAAGGTGGTGTCGGCTTAATATACAAATCTGTAGGCCTGAATACACCCTCAGAAGCCAGTGCCTGCACAGCGGCTCTGGACCCATCCAAGGTAGAGACATCCACGGGTTCCATAGGTGAAGTCTCTTGCGGCATTCCGGACTCCGAATGGGTCTCAGTAGAGGCCTGTGAATCAGAAGTAGCAGGTATCAGGGGCTGCGAAAGCACCTCACTGAGTACCGGCGAACTGGCGAATGGCTTAGGAGAAGCATCGTCGGCAGTTTTGGACCTCAACGGTCTATCTCTGTCTTTTTCTTTGCGTTTTTTTCAGTATTCCGGTAGTTGGATTGCTAACCGACGTAATTTCTGGATAATTAAACCAAAATAGTTAGAAGCAAAAATGTACCAATAATGGATAGTGCGCTGATTAAATAAAGCACAAAACCGACAAGGTATGTCGTGGTCAAGCCTAGACAAGGAATACAGTACAAATGGAAATCCTTATGAGGTACTCTCTTCCCACAAGTAATACAATTATTAACTTCTACTAACATCGGTAAGGAGCAAGAAAAAGTTTCCCCAACAGGGTACTTAGCTTTTTAGTTGAAGATTTTGGTTCTGAAACTCGAAAACGAAACTTTCAGGAGTCGGACGACCGGCATTTGCGAACTGCTTCAGGCATCGCGCGGCAAGAAAGACTGATGTAATGGTGTCAGCTGCATGTTTTATACCCCTGACGTCAGGAAGAAGGGACAGCAACTGACGCAGGACCCAAGACTTTGTTAATCAGGCCAACTGAGGGCAACCTGCCAGCAGATTACCCAAATGCAATGACTGCAACAGTGAAACATGAAGAACATCCATTATTACCTTTAGGAAGATATAAAATTCAGGAGACTAGAATGTAGATTTCTAATCCATATGTGTACCATGGATATTCAGTCTCTCTACACTAGCATCTCCAAAGGTGGAGGCTATAGAGCAGTAACACACTGATTGGAAAATGCACAAAGTTATGAAAAGGGAATTAATAATATCTTATTACAACTGCTGAGAATAGTGTAGGAAGATAACATTTTATTAAATAAAGCATGCTATACACAGCTTCCAGGTACTGGAATGTGGAAAGCTGTTGTCGCCATCCTTGTGGATTTAGATATGGCCTTCCTTAAAGGGATTTAATTTATGACAAAAAAAAATGAATATTAAACTTACATGGAAATGTGGTGAAGACTTTTGGACAGCTGTTGGTCAATTTGGAATAGGGGCTTAGGAGAGTTGAGGATTTTTAAAGTACTTGAATTCTAATCAGTTTGGAATTAATTTTACTTTAAAATATGGCTCATAGGTGTTTACTAGGCTAATGACCACAAGGGCCTTAAGACTAGCCATGCATCCCAAATCTCTGACAAGTACTGGTACCCTTGATAAGTGTAAGCAGTGGCTTGGGATGTGAAACATTTACAAGCAGGGGGGCTGTGAGATGAACCATTTAGAGGTTGGCTGTGTCTATTAGAGACACAGGTGCGAAACCAGGGATGAACTTCTTGTCACCATCCAATTGTCCAAATTCCACTTGAATTGGGTTAGGCAGGAACTCTCGTTCACACGGATGGGGAGCCTGTTCCACAGACGGGGTAGTCTCTGGGATACATACCGGTTTCTCCAGCAGGTCCTATTTATACTTTAGAATAGGTAATTCTGGTGCCATCTGTTCTGTGGATATGCAGGAGGTCTATCAGAGTGGAGTCTGACAATGCCCTGTATGCCAAGGATAGGGCCTTGAGGCAGTTTGCACAGGAGATTTTACTTGCACCCTGTATTCTTTTAGTGAGGAACCTCTGCGGACGTTACACAGTTGTTGGATATGCTTGGTTAGGTACATACCAAAGGGGCATTGTACTCAATGACAGAATGCCGAATACAGTGGAACAATAACTTCCTTGGACTTGGATGCCATACCTTTGTTTACAAGTTGCGCAACATAGAATGATTTCCTCACTACTGCAGACACGCGATGGTCAAAGGCTAGATTATCAAAGGCTATGTGTGTGTGTCCCTAAGTCCTTGACTACTGGGTCAACTCTAAGGGGTGTGTTGTCAATATGATAGTTACCAGGGATGGATGACTTCCCAAAGGATACTACTATGCATTTCTTGGCATTTAATTTTAGTCCATGGCTCTGACTCCAGTTGTTTGCCTGTGCCAGCCCCTCCTGGAGAAGATCTGTGTCAGTGTGGGATTCAATGATCGCTCTTAATTTGCAATCATCTGCAAATTTAGTCAGGTTGGACTGAGCTAAGACTTGATAGCCATATGGACTGATGTGCAAACTAGCTGATCTAAGCTTTGTCTGTGCAATGGCTTTGTTTTAGCCACACTCAGTTACAGGTTTCAGTTCTAACTGAAGTTTTATACATAAAATTTACCTTCTAGGCATTTGTGTCTGTACAGAGTACCATCAACCTCTTTATGCAATAAAACCTGAAAGATTGCTTGCGAGTGTAATGCTATACCAAAACAAGTTAAATAACTTGACAAGACAATTTCAAGTATTATGGACCTTTAGAATGATTTAAAGGTAAAATTAACAAATAAAAGTAAAGCAGTAGCACATTAGAGAGTTAAGTGAAGCGTACAACAATTAAACACTTCTCATGCCAAGGATGGAACAGAATTAACTCCTAACCCAATCAGAGTGTAGCTAGGGTGCCAAGCTGATGGGAACTCTGGGAAATGAGCAGGAGACAATTTGTAGTAAGGAAGGCTTACTCAAGTGCAACACTGGTTTGCTGGGTGGGCACTCAGTATTATGAAAATAAAGAAAACAATGGGTGGGAACACAAATAGGTTATGCAGCAGATAACGGTAATGAAAGATGGGAAGAAGGCTCTTTGGAAATCACATTAACCTAACTGGGTAGCAGCCATAGACACAGCCTTTTAAAACCAGAACAAGAAAATGGTGGGAAAGTTGGGAACAAATTCAAACTGGAGCTCTAGTCCCACGGAGCTTAATGTCTCAGTGGGGGGGGCAGACTAACAGCAAATAAACAAAATAAAGGCAGTAGCAAGGGAAACAGAAAGGTACTGTAATGCAACATTAGGCAGGTGTACGGATCTATATTAGAACATCAAAGTCTTGAAACTTTGAATGTTCTAATATCGACCCCTATTCAGCGAACACTGAAAATAGCGAAGCGGCAGAGCACCAAATTTTTTCCTAGGGAAAGAATTTGGTTGGCCATTTCTGTGGCTTTGCTATTTTCAGCACTGTGGTAGAAAGTTATGGGTCGGGTTCAGGTTAAGTGTGCGATTGTGTGGATGTGCGGGTTAGGTGAGTTAGGGTTAGGGCGCAGGTCAGTGTGCGATTGTGACGGACCTTAGGGTTAGGGTTTGGGTTAAGGTAAGTGGATAGATAGTGTATGTACAGTTTAGTGTAGGGTTAGATGTAGGCTTTTAAGTGTATGTGTGTGGATTGCTGTTTTTTTGGTGTGTATGTGTTGTGTGTATATGTTTCGTAACAGCAATTTTTTTCCCTGGGAAAAAATGTGCTGTTCTGCATGTTCGATATTTTAAGCGTTCGCTGAATAGGGGTCTATATTAGAACATTTGAAGTTTTAAAACTTTGGTGTTGTAATATAGACCCCAGGTGTACATAGCTATAAAAAAGTACTGACAAATCCTGGAGCAGAATTCACAAAACTGTCACTACTGCAACCCTACCAAAGACTAAGGCACCAAACCATGCATAAACTTGCCAGTAACACAGCAATAAATGATTAAATGAGATTCAAATTGGAGTAAATCACAGTCATGCCACAAATGGGAATGAAGCTAGAAAACTGAGGCCCCAGAAGGGTTTAAAATGTACAATTTCTTGGATGTGACTGACAAAATCACTTGATGGGGTAAAACAAACCATTTTATATAGAACACCATTTCACTAGAAATTCAATTTTAGAGCTAAAAGCTGTCATCTGAAAATAACAATTCAAAAGTATCTGAAGTAATACCATAGACACTGGGGAAAGTGCATGAATTAGACAGAAGATTTATTAATAGGGAATACAACAGACGTGGTATTAAACCAGGGAAATATTCTGCTTTAACCAACGCAAGGACACTGGAATGCAAGCAGCATTCTCAAAGATTTTTTTTTAGGTTTACCAGAGCTAACATTAATCACGCCCTATAGCAAAAAAATTATTTTAATATCAGGAAAATTATTACTATATTTTGATACTGGTTAAGAAATTAAGATTTTTTAAGAAATGGTACCCAAATTAAATTTAGCCAAAGGATCACCGCTATTAAACAACATAATTTTTTGGTACAAGAAACCCTTCAAAATAGGTGAAAAAACAAGGATTTTGGGCAAGTTGTCACTATTGTGGCAAGTCTACAAGTTGTGCATATATTTGTAAAATAAAATGCTTCATTTGTTTAAATTCAATACAACATACAGGGATACAGAACTAATTATTTGCACATGTGTGTGTGATTTATAGGGTTATTTGTCCATGTAGTGTTTTTATATAGGGCAAATTTCAATACATGGAAACAAACAGCAATTCATATTCGTTTCATATACTACCAAGTTACCATGTCAGTATTTTTTGAGGAATTAATAAAACCATTATTAAAGAACACAGAAATATGAGTGGCACAGAGACCTCAACAGGAAAGAATAACTTTGGATAATTCATTTAGGGGTAATATCCAAACTTGAATTCAATGAATATTTTTGGTGAAAAGAATTTACAGAATGTTTGTTTTAACATGTACGGCCACTAGATGGTGACCTGTACATATCACGTAGGCATACGGCTGTTTTGCAAGGACAATCATGGAATAAATACAAAAAAAGTATCCTTGAGTTATAATATAAAATGAACATTTACATATGTGAATGAAAACAGCATGTGACTGTAAAATGGTTGTAGATTTATTTTGCCTGCCTTTATTTAATTTAGAAAACATGCCACCAACTATGTTGATATAAAATAGCAGACTTGCCAGAACCAGCCATGTGTTTGTTTCACTAATTTATACATTGCTTTGGATTTAAAATGGTTTTAGATAACACTGACAAGACTTATAGTGAAATTGGTTCATGTTCTGCATTTTGAGTTGCAGCTTTAATAAATGGCCTTGTATGCATCGACTTGAGTGCCAGATTCATCTTCTGCTTTTGGTTTTATAACTTGTTTCCATGCATGGATTGGATAGTTCTTGTATCAAGTTTAACCATGCATACAAAATGCAATGTAAAATGCAGTACAGACCACCGGTCTATCTGGTTTTGTTGCATGCAGACAAAAAAAATACAAGTTCTTCTCAAATCACATGGAAATGAAAAAACAACTTAAAAATACATTTAACTATAGTCCCATCCAGCAGGCATACAATCTAAGTCACTCAGCTTCTCAGCAACACTCTATTTGGATTTTCTGTCTTTACTCCAACTGCTTACAAGGTCCAGGAGATGGTGTTAAGCTAAAGCCATAACGGCGACATTCAAGGCTGAACTGTAAGGTATAATTATTCCCTCAAGTGTGGAACACTCCAAGTCCAGCCTGTTACATCCTTCCACCTTTGTTCAACTACAGTGTGACAAACCAAAGCCAAATAACCAACTTTTGAAAGCTCAGGCATATCTTAATCTTTGATATACAAGCCGTTTACTGTATTGCCAACTACAACCACACCACCGGACCATTAAGTTCTTGGCCCACCATCCCCTCTTCTGTTATCCCTGCATGCACCTTTGCTGCAATTTAACAGTACCAAACTGAGGATTACCATTAGAACTACAATTTAGAGCCATACTGTAACCTGGACACTCCCAAGATTTACTCACCACTGTCCAAGGTTGAAACAGAGTGGTAGATTGATTTTTTTTCCCCATAGTTTACCTCGGGGACCTGGATCAACCCACTATGTTTGGGCTCACTCTGCTCCCTTACCCCACTCCAAATTCCACCTGCCCCCACTACCCCCAAACTTAACTACAACTAGCCAAACCCCAATCTCATCCCCAGCCAATCACACCCCCTCATCCCTAATACAACTAATCTCTCATTACAAAATATCTACATCTCCCAAACTCCCCACACTAAAACTATCCCTTCAAACAAAGCCTCATCCTGCTAATTCTTACCCTTCACTTAACATCTTACCACAATTCACGCCACAATTTATACCCCTCTAATTCCATTGCTAACATCCATCACCATCGAACAACCTAATGCAACCCTAAAGTTGCATCTCATCTTTATAGCATAACATACACAGGCCATTTCCCATTTAAATATTGCCAAACTCACTCAAAACCTTCAAATATCCTACACCACAAAATGCTAACCAAATTCATGAAAACTTTTATATGCATACTAACACAACTACAACTCGGTGGCAATATTCACCCAAATCCTGGCATTACACTTAAATCAAAAAACTCACCACCACTTGTACCTCGACACACTGCTCTACCATCCCCATTCCTTCTAAGGGACACCATCTCCTTTTGATAAATATAAAGCAAAGGAGTACTGTCAGTAAATACTACCCTGATATATCAATCCTGACAACAACCTGGCTCAAACCAGAAATATAATGAAATACTTCATGTTACAACCTACACCTATGTGATCATCCAAACAAGTAAGGGTGCCGTAATGTACAAACGAAATTTAGAACTAGAACTTACATAAACATATCTACATTTAAGAACACTGATAACCTACCCACCAAACTAAAAACAGCAAACATCTAATAATCATTGGCATCTATATCCAAACAGGTGACAACCTTAACACTGCTGAAGACACTTCACTGGACAACCCAAACCTTCCAACAAGAAATTATTATAATGGGTGACCTCAATACTTACTGGTTCACATAGAACTCTGACAATCCCACCAACTTTATAAACCTACATGGTTTCTCCTAGCTCATCCAAGAAGCAACTAAAATTGCTAAACACTCTATTCTAAACTGGACCCTTACTAATAAACCATCAGCTACCTACCAAGACGGCTGCCTCCTAGATACCATTAGCGATCACCTTCCTACATACCACCTTAGACAAACACTAGGCCACCCAGGCATCCATGTATCCAACTAATCCGTAACAAAGAGTTAATGTCTAAACATTTCTTTCCTTTTTACAACAATGCAATTGGGCACCCCTCAAAACCCTTCCCCTAGATGCTGCCATATAATACTTTAAATAGCTTAGCTCCCTGTAGCTGAATAAAAGGCAGCTCGAGGACAAAGCACCTCTCGGAGAAAAACCACAGCAGAGTACAAAAACTCCAGAGATGACACCACGGACCGGAACAGACAAATTTTTAATGTATCCAAGAGTAAAAAATAACAGAATGTGATCACTTTCATGTTCAGTAAACGAACGCGTCATCAGACATTTAAACAGTTGCATAGTTACCCTATTTAAACAGTAATATAGCCAATGACATTGCTCCATCCATTAACCATTACACAAACATTCCCATCAACTTTATAAAACCAAAAATGGATATAAATAGGACATTTGAAATAATGTTTAAAGCTTATCGCTCACAAATCAAAAATAATCTAAAACTTCACAAAATACATCACTAAAAATCCACAAAAATACAAGTTCAATATTTTGGTGGTTTATCAAGTAAAAAATGACTGTACCGAGACCCTGTCATTTAGCCCATACCCCTTTGTCTGCTTGCAATCTAATGATCCACCTAATCTCCAACTGTCCTGTGTGGTACACTGATGTAGTAGATTTTATACTGGACAATAAATTGTTTGTTAGAAATGTTGCCCTAAGGTTAGTGTTTAATGGCAACAATTATGTGAAACCCTGTTTATTTAGGCAAACAGGTTTGTTTATACCTCCTATTCATCCTCTGCTACAAACTTTCAGCCTCAGAGATTTCTTGGCACTTTATGACACTGTTCATAGTGATAAAAGAAACAATTTTTATAATTTAACTTGATCTGAATTTGAAGCCTTAAGTAGTTTGCAACATAATTCAGAGATTATTATTAGACAAGCTGATAAAGGAGGTGCTGTCGTCGTTTTAGACAGATTGTGTTGTATAAATAAGAATATGTTTTACTTAATGATGATTCCACCTATCGACCTCGGACTTGTGAACAGCTTAACAAGTTAATACAAAATGCTCACAGTGACTTGTATGATATATTAATAAGTAATGTCATTGATGGTGATTTGTGTAGGTATTTTTTAGTAGACACTCCATGTATTCCTACCATTAAGGGTCTTCCGAAAGTACATAAAGATAGTATTGACCCTCCACTTAGACCCACAGTTTCTAACAAGGGCTGACTGAACCCCTTTCTATATATGTTGAAAAACATTTAGGGAATTAGTGGATAAAACAGCTACCATAGTGAGTAGAATGCCGGTCTCTATATGCACACTCAGTTGGTTATAAAAAATACTGTTTTGTTTGTTACTTTTGATGTTAAAATGTTATTTACACCCATTCGCAATGAGGCTGGTTTAGATTACATTAGACTGTATCTGACTACTAAGGGCGACCCCAATGAAAAAATTCCGAGATATACCTTTCTGTTAGATTTAATATTAAGCAACAATGTGTTTTTCTTTGAGAATAGATATTTTTTTCAGGTCAAATGGGTAGCGATGGGGACCCCCTGTGCAAATTCCTACACGAATTTGGTAATGGCACATTGGGAAATGAAACATGTACAAATACAATACTGAGTATGTCAGCTATATCCCATACTATACAAGGTTTGTGGATGATGTGTTTTTGATTTGGGATAACCAATTTGATGTTTTTAAGACCTTTATAGCACACATTAAACACTACCACAGATTTTTTTCAGTTTGTTGCACAATGGTCATATGACATGATTGAGTTTTTAGATGCAAGTATTTGGAAAGAGGGTGGCACAACTGAAACAGGAATGTTCAGAAAAAGTTGTAGAAAGAACAACTTACTACACTGTGACAGTATGCACCCAGCCCATATTTACATCATCATCATAAAGGCCAGGGACTTGGGGTCTCTAAGTTAACCACCTCAGATGATAAAATGTAGAACAGTGCTGGGAGAATTAGAAAGTACAGTTGTGCACACTTACCATAAATGTAGATGTTCCAGTGTACTCAATGTTGCAGTCATCACCTTTGTGTTATCCCTGCTGTGGTAGCCCTCGGTCAGCAGAAATACCAGAGTCAATTTTTTCTGCGCCAGCTGCTGTCGCCTATAGTCTGACGTTAGGTCGTCAGTGCTATAAAGCAAGTCAGCCGACATCTTTACATCAGTTTTTCTTTCCCTAACCTTTCAGACGCACAAGGGAATAAGGAAATGTGGTCCTGGTGGCTAAAAGCCACCATGGGAAGTTTATGTACCCCTAAGGGAAGATGTTAAATGGGGGAAGGAGGGAGGGAAACCAGGATTGCGACAGTGAATACACTCGAACATCTACATTTATGGTAAGTGTACACAACTGTACTATGTTCTTCGTGTTTCACTGTTGTAGTCATCACCTGTGAGAGGATTCCCAAAGCTGAGGAGAGGGGTGGAAGGATAGGCAGAGTCCTGGGGATGGGACAGAAGGAACTGCAGAGGCATACCCTGCCTTAGACTTGGAAAAAGAGGTACGTGGTAATACTTTGTAAAGGTATGGACAGATGTCCAGGTGGTCGCTTCCAAGATGTCCCTGGTGGTGACTCCTCTGAAGACGGCTGTGGAAGTGGAGGTTGCCCTAGTGGAATGGGTATGAATAGACTTGCGGGGGTTCCCATGTAGTCTGCAGCAGAAATGAATGCAGTGTGATATCCACTTGGAAATGGTTTGTTTGGAAATGGGCGTCCTCTCTGCCCCAGGGGCAAAGCTTACAGGTACTTGGTCTGTTTTTCTGAATGGCTTAGTATGGTCCAGACAGTATCCAAGTTGTCTGTGTACGTCCAGTGAGTGCAGAATTCTTTCCCCCTTGTTTTAAGGGTTGAGAAAGAAGGTGGGTAGGTGTATGGCCTGGTTAAGAGTCACATCAGATACCACCTTGGACATAAAGGAGGGGGTTAGTTCTCAGGGAGAGCCTGTCTGCATAGAAAATGATGAAGGGCTCAACAGCCATGACAGCCTGAAGCTCTGATACCCTTCTGGCTGAGGTGATAGCTAGTAGGAAGGCAGTCTTCCACAAGAGGGATTTGTAAAAGCAGCAGGTTCGAAAGGAGGTAAGGTTAGTTTTTCTAGCACATAATGGGCAGAGGAGGGTAGGCATACACAAAGAGGGAGCTCCAGGGGAAGCTCAAAGCATCCACCTTCCACGCTAGGAGGTGATACGCCCTGTTGCAGAACTTTTGCAGCTGGTGTTTGAGGTGCAAGGCAAAGAGATCCACTTCAGGAGTCCCCCACTCCTGAGTGATTTGCAGAAAGATTTCCCTGTGGAGCTGCCATTCGTGGGGGTCCAGTAAGTTTCTGCTTAGGTGGTCTACCAGTGTGTTGTTGACCCCTGGTAGGTATTGGGAAATTAGGTGTAGACCCATAGAGGTGGCTGTAAGTCAGATGCTCAAGGCTAACCTGCACAGGGGGGTAAGACTGGTCCCCCACCGCTTGTTAATATACCACATCACTGTTGTGTCTGTTTTTATAAGAACCCCTGGCGTGAGATGGGGTTCGAAGAATGTCAGAGCCTTCTACACTACCATCATTTCGTTCTGACTGATGTACAAGTGAAGTTGCTGGGCATCCCAAAGGCCTTCGGTGCACCTGCCTGCTATGTGAGCGCCCCAAGCAATGTCTGAGGCATCGGTGGTGATGGTCTGGCCGGAAGGGTGGAGGATGAAGGGAAGACCCTTGTTCATGGCACAGGCCTCTGCCCACCAGAGAAACTCTGACCTTATATATGGGATCAGAGAGAGGGTGGTCTCTAGGGACAGAGTGCTGACACCAAAGGTTCTTTAAATACCACTGAAGTTTTATCATGTGAAGCCTGGTGAGATGAATGAGAAGGATGCAAGATACCATGTATCCCAGGGCTTACAGGAACTTCCTTGCAGTGAGGGGACTTCTGGAAGCAGAGAGGCAGGAAGCTCTGCTTTTCTTGGGTTAGGAAGGTCATTTGGGATGCTGAGTCTAGCACAGCTCCCAAGAAAATGATCTTCCTGATGGGGTTTTGTTTTGATTTCTTCTCATTGATGGTGATCCCTAGGGAAGTTACGAGTAATTTGACAATGAGAAGGTCCTGGAGCAGCCTTTCCTTTACACTCTGCCTGAATGAGGCAGTCATCTAGGAAAGGGTAAATCTGTACATTTTTCTGTCTGCAGAATGCTATAGCCGGGGCCAAGCATTTGGTGAATACTCTGAGAGCAGTAGATAAGCCAAAGGGCAGTGCAGAGAACTGAAAGTGTTGCGAGTCTGCTCTGAAGCGTAGGAATTTTCTGCAAGATTCCCTGATGGGGATTTGGAGGTAGGCATCTTTTCGGTCTAGGGTCACCATCCAGGCATTTTTTTGTTAGCATTGGCAGCAGCTGCTGCAAAGTTAGCATTTTGAATCTGGGGACCACCAGGCAGGTGTTCAGTTTGGATAGATTCAGGATGGGTGCCAAGTGCCCCCTTTTCTGGGAACAAGGAATAGTCTGGCGGGGGGGGGGGGGGGAGTCATTGTGAGTGCTTGCCATAGAAGCTTGGCTTAGAACTCCCTGCCTTAGAGACAAAAATGATCCATCGTTTGCTGCTTTGCTGGCCCTGGGATAGAAGCCTGGATGGCCTGTCCCTGTGGGGCTTACCGTGGCCTTGTCTGCTAGGTGCTGGGAAGGCCCAGTGCTTAGAGGGAAAGTTCCTGCTGAATCTGATTTTGCTTTGTCTTCCATCTTTTTAAGCACCTCTTCTGCTTTTTCTCCAAACAAGAGCTCCTTATCTAGGGGTGCATCAATAAGTTTAGACTTGACATGATCATGGAGAGGTTGTTCCTTCAGCCATGCATGTCTCCTAACAGATACTGTCACTCCTGCCCTGCTAGAGGCTTCTAGGGGGGGCATATCCACATTGTGTTTGGCCACTTGACAAGTAGAGTGCAGTAAATCTGCTGGCCCTTTTGAATTGGCACAGTCAGGAGAGGTAACAATTTTCTGTTTTAATTATTCCAAAGTGCGTTGTTGATATTTTAATATATGGAACTGCCAAATGAGTGTTCCGATAGCCAAGGTTGCAGAGGTGTATACTTTTTTACCCCATCGTTCAGAGTTCTGGAGTCCTTGTCAGAAGGAAGAGGATTCTTGGCAGAACTAGTCTTAGCTCCTTCAGGTCCCTGTGTAATGACCTCTGGGTCTGCAGCAGGATTTCTGTACAGGTATTTGTGAGAATCCAGTACTCTGTAGTACCGGTCAGGTTTAATGGGAGCAGGAGGGAGGGCATCACTAAGCTGGATTCATGGAAATCATCCACCACTTCTAAAATAGGTGGGATGGCCAGGGGTCTGAACTGGGGCAGGTCCAGAAACTCTCAGTCTTTTCTTGGAGACTGTGGGAAGTCCTGAGATTCCCATTGGAAATGTTCCCTGAGGAAGTGAAGGATTTCCCCAAATGAGAGGTCCTCTGGAGGGGAGGCAGAAGGGATGGATTCCTCTGCATCTGAATCCTCATAAGCAGTTAAGGGATGTTGTTCCTCTTCAAAAACTGAATAGGAAGATTCCTCAGAGTCTTGGTCTGTCATAATTAATGGAGAAGGATGCCTTTTCCTTTTAGAAGTAGTGGCCTGAGCACCTTGAATAAGGGAGAGGAGATCCTCTGCCATTTTAAGCATTTGTGCTTGGGGGTGTGGGAGCAGTAGCAAGATGGTGGCTAGAAGCAGATTTCCTAGGAGTGGCCTGGCTTCTAGGCCTGAGAGAATCCATCGGTCTTAGAGAAGCGGTAGTCGGATGCAAAGGCATCGTTTTTTTGTCTAGATTCGGTAGTGCAAAAGGCCTCCTCGGAAACCGGTGCCTGCATCTCAGCTCCGGAACCAACAGAGGCAGAGACCACCAAACTCTCGGAAGACGAAGAAGATTTCTGCGGATACTGGACTCCAAAAGGGTCCTGGCAGAGGCCTGCACAGATATCGAAACTGGCATCAGGGGCTGCAAAAGCACCTCACTGAATTCCGGAGAGCTGACGACCTGCTTAGCGGTAGTGTTGTCGGAAGGCTTAGCCTTGTGTGGTCTGTCTCTATCTTTATTGCTACATTTTTTCAGAATGTCCACGGATTGTTGGCTTACAGACACCATATTGGAATGCAAAGACGGAGCACGAAAATAATAGTCTACAAAAAGAGCTCCAAGGTGACTGGTTCTCGCATTAAAGAGGGCACAGAACCGGTAACGGGGGACACCGTGGTCTGGGCCTAAACAAGTGATGCAGTAAGAATGGAAGTCTCGGTGTTGGATTGCTTTCCACAGGCGAGACAACTGTTAACATTTTTGGACATTGGTTAGTGCAAGAAAAAAATGGGTCCCCAATGGGGTACTTCGCTTTAGAGGTTTTCAGCTGAAATTCAACTTCTGGTAGCAACCGACCGGCACTCGTGCGAACTGCTTCTACTATGGGCTCCACGGCAAGAAAGACTGATGTAATGATGTTGGCTGCCTTGCTTTATAGCACTGACAACCTGACATCAAATTACAGGTGACTGCAGCTAGCGCAAAATACACATTAACTCTGGTATTCGGGCCGACCGTGGGGTACCACAGCAGGGATAACCCACAGGTGAGGAGTGCAACAGTGAAACATGAAGAACATCAGATTTTTCACTGAGGGGTTACAAAGACAATGAAACTACAAAGCTAAGAAATGCTGAGTTTATTGACAGATCTAATAGGGGAAGACCTTTCTTTAAGAAAGGGGACAACAACACAGTGTCTGTCCTTAGGCAGAGGACTCGCCACTTTCATGATGTACGAGTTACTATTCCGTACTCGAATAATAAGATACATGAAGTCAGAGCTGGAAACTGGGACATTTTAACAACTGATGAAAAAATTAGTGGCATCATAAGTTCCAGACCTAAGTATGCTTATAAGATCACTAAATCTTTGAAAAGATTGCCATGTTATGAGAAGAGTCATCAGAAAGGCAATCTAGCCTGAAGAGGATGTTTCGTTGTAGGGTTTTTAATCATTGTACGTATAGGAGTAGTGACACTTTTATACATCCAACAACATATAAGATATACAAGTTTCACCATTATGCTGACTGCAAATCACATGATCTTGTTTATCTAGCTACTTGTTATAAATGTTCCTGCTTTTATGTAGGAAAAACCAATAAGACATTGTGAGAGAGAGTGAGGGAACATCTTTATACAATAAACAAGGAAGACGAGACAAATGCACTAACATAACGCATTCTGAACCATGACCTCTCCCATAAGTTTAAATTTTTAGTTCTAGAACTAGCCACAAGAAGCCTTTGTCTAGGGAATTTTAAGAACCACACAGAACAGTTGGAGATTAGGTGTATTGTTAGACTGCAAGCAGACAACGGGTATGGGCTCAATGACAGGGTCTCACCAAAGCCATTTTTACTTGATAGACCACTAAAACATTGAACTTGTATTTTTGTGCATTTTTAGTGATGTATTTTGTGAAGTTTTAGATTTTTGATTTGTGAGCGATAAGTTTTAAACATGATTTCAAATTACCTGTTTACATATATTTTTAGTTTTATAAAGTTGATGGGAAAGTTTATTTAATGGTTAATGGATGGAACAATGTCATTGACTATGTTACAGTTTAAATAGGGTAACTATTCAACTGTTTAAATGTCTGATGAAGCGTTCATTTACTGAACAATTTACTGAACAGTGTGAAAGTAGCCGACTCCAAGTCGCACTGCCGATCAGTCACGAGTGGAGTCCCACAGGGTTCGGTCCTGGGTCCTCTCCTGTTTGGTATCTAATTCTCTGAAGTCCAGGCCAACAAGAGGGGACTCTGGCTGCCATAATCAACTCCCCTAGTGATGTTGACATCCTACAGAAAAGCCTCACTGAGACTAATGACTGGTGTCAGAACCATGGCCTTAACCTCAATGCCAAAAAATGTGTCATGATCCCCTTTGGGGAAAAACCCGGTTCCCATTAATTACCACATCAATGGTAGTCCACTGAACACAAGGCATTATAAGAGATCTGGGAACACAGGTTGACAGCAACCTCTCTTTTGACTACCACACTGCCACTGCAGTCAGAAAGTCCTTCTATGTGGCACATCTCATTACTAAGGGTTTTGCATCCAGGAAGAAAGAGGTCATAGTCTCCCTCTACTCTTCCCTCATTAGGCCAATCATAGAGTACAATGCCCCATTTGGCATGTATCTCACTAGACCCCAGCAACAACTGGAGAGGCCAAAAAAGTACCTCACAAAGAGGATCCGAGGCCTTATACACTTGTCCTATGTGGACAGATTCAAACTCAAACTATTCTCGGTCTCATATTGCCTACTTAGAGGCGATCTTTGCTTGAGTTACAAAGCCATCTCTAACCCAGTTCCGTTAGAAATTCTACATCTAAAGAAATCCCAATCCCTCTGCACTACACACTCCAGAGACCTCAACCTCATTACCACAATCAAAACAACAAGCTGGAGGGACAGGTTCATAACCCAGAGACTGCCCATGCTATGGAACAGACTTCCCATACAAGTCAAGCGAAGCACCTCACTGGGAACCAAGGTCGGGTGGCACGATGCCAGAGTAATCCTATGGGCTAGGCTTGTAAAGGCTCCTGGGCCATTAGCCTTGTACACACCTATGAACGCGAAAGCATTCACATTCTGTTATTTTTACTCTTGGATACATTAAAAGTTTGCCTATTCCAGTCTGTGGTGTCATCTCTGGAGTTTGTTTTGTACTTCGCCCCCTGTAGATTTGCTCGACTATGAAATCACTAACAACATGGCTCACAAAAGACACCAAAGCTGTACTTAAGCAAAGGAACACCATGAAAACCTACAACTCTACAAACAACTTAGAAACAAAGCCAAGTCCCAAATAAAATCTGACAAAAAAAGAAAATTGTATAGCTACCGAACTTAACCATAACAATCCTAAAAAATTTTGTTCAACCATTAAAAAAAAATACTACTTCAACCAGGTAATACCACTACCCCCAAACCTAACATAGCTCTATCAATGACAGCATAGCCTCTCAATTCAATACCTTCTTCACAAACTCAATTCACTTCCTAATCAACTCTCACCAAAATACACCACAAACTATTCCAACCTCAATCTAGCCAGCAACAGCTTTGCCTTTAAAACTGTTCCAACCCATACCATCAACATACTACTTAAAATCAGACCAGCTACCCTAGCAGCACACACCCCACCTTCAGACCTTCTAAAGATAACAGAAGATGCCATCACCTTCCCAGCGTCAATCCTGATTAAATCTCTCTATCCTTGAAAATTACATTCTGCTAAAGTGGAAAATATCATACATCATTCCCTTGCACAAAGGGGCAATAACACAGAACTTTCCTACTACTGCCACTGGTTATTGCCATTCTACCACCCCTTTCCAAAATACTAGAAAAATGTATTGACATCCAGCTTTTAAACCACCTACTAAACAACCACCTCTTATCTCACACATAGCATGGGTTTCACCCACATCACAGTACCACAACTGCACTCATCAGGTTCACTGACACTGTAACCCAACTAAGAAACCAAGGTAAATGTATCTCATCTGTCTTCTTAGACCTCTTTAAGGCCTTTAATACACTTTTCCATCAGAAACTTCTCACTGAGCTTGTCAACCCAAATCACAAGTCACTCTTCCCCATCATGGTTCCACAGCTACCTTACTGGCAAGCAGTCAAATGAAAACAGGAGCCCTCTAAAGAAGGTTGACATCCTGTCAACGGAGGTGTTCCTTAAGGTTCCATACTAGGTCCCCCTACTCTTGTCAATCTTCACTAACCAGCTACACAAATCTACTCCTCTTGCCTCAGGTCATCCAATATACAGAGGACTCTACCCTCATCTGTACTGCATCTTGTCTTAAACAATTAGAAATTACTATTCAACAGTCCTTCTCCGAAGTAAACACCTGGCGAGATGAAGCTAAACTTGTACTGAATCCATCCAAAACCAAACTGATGCTCTTCCACCCCATCAGAACACCCAATACTCATACAAACATTTCCGATACACTCCACCAGCACCATATCAGCAGTCTCCAAAACAAAATTACTAGGTGTAATCAACAATAAAATGTAATCTGACCTACACCAAGCTCAGACTATTATGAAGACTCGCATTAAACTAGGCTCCCTGCATCGAATCCAGCCTTTTCTTACTAATCAAACCAGACAAAACACAGCTAGAACTCCTCTCCTGTCCACACTACTCTATGCCTCCCCTATATTCACTAACCAAACCAAAAGAGAGACCTAGTTAAACAACTCCTGTTACAACAAAATAAAGAAATTTGCCACCAATTCCCCACTACAGTTCTGACTCCTAACTAGGACTGTCTGTATGAAAGGGGGCACAGTTTTCTAAGTCTGTCAAAATTCAGAAACCATCAGTTATGGGTATGTCTCCCATGTCCATGTTGTGGAGCTTGCAGGATCCATGCCTAGCAGGAGCTCTGATGGTGAGCCTGTCCATTTTAGTGGAATTCTTTGAACAAACTAAGGCTGTGTTGCTCGGAGGGATAATACAAGGTGCTCCATTTCTAAGAGAGAGTTGAAGTTTACTCGGCTCTTTCTGGTCCTGAAGTGCATAGGTGACATTTTCTCATTGTAGACTTTAGTGGGTTCAACCAGCATATTTATTACTTTAACTTTTGGGTAATCACATTGCATGAAGTTAGGACTTTGTCTAAAGCTTTTGTCTCCCTACCAGACAGCAAAATAGCAAATAATGTCTTGGAAATCTATACTGGACAGAAAAGACCATAAAGGAGTCATCATGAGGCCTTCCTAACTACTCTGCATATTCAAACACAGGTTTACAGAGGGCATTTGCCTTCTTGGAGTTGGGGAAAAAAATCAGCTTGCTTCTTTCTTAAAACCTTTATTAATTATTACTTAAGACACAAACACACACACACACACACACACACACACACACAGGAAAACAAACCATATTAGCATGCTTCCAGATGCATACATTATACATCACATACGTGATCTTTTCTGTAACTATCAGTCCATTACATTGCTCACTTCCTGCCTTCCCTTAAACCTGTCTCCTCCTCCTGCTAAACATCGTTCTGCATGGATTGTTCCTACAATTCCCATTTCTATAATTTGTTCCTTTTTTTTTTTAAAGATCCTACTTCCAGTTCTTTTATCTCTATTACAATACTCAATACTTCAAAATACACTTGGTTCAGACTGATTCTGCTGGCTGCCAAAAAAAAAAAAAAAAAAATTACTAGAAAATAGAAATTAAAGTTAACAAGGCCTTCTTATGTCTAAGCAATTCAGATCATGTGACCCAGCTGTAAAGAATCATTTTCTTAGTTACACCCCTTTGCTCATCCAATATTTCTGACAGAGTACTCTGTATGGAATTTTTAAAATCCGCAACTCATTACACTTCCAAAATATATACTCCCAGTTACCTCCTCCTTCCCCATCACATCTCCAACATGCCACCTACTGGAGAAAATTCTTTGAAGTCTGCTTCATCCATCCATCACCCCTTTTTCCCCCATTTTTGCACATGGAGTCAGGGTGTCATCTCAACAGTGACGATCTCACTGCAGTTGTACTTCCATACACATTCGCACTCACACCTAGGGAAAATTTAGAGTATTCAATCCAGCTGCTGCATGTCTTTGGAATGTGAGAGGAAACCAAACACCCGGAAGAAACCTACGTGAACACAGTAATGACAGGCATACTCAGCACAGAAAGCACTCCAGCTGAGAACTGATCCAAAGAACCTCTTGCGCTGAGGTAACAATGCCATATGCTGCACCACTGTACCGCCCACAATTGTGAAGTCTGCTTGGCATATAAAAATACCTATGCAAACCCTTCCAAGCAAATATCCTACACCTCCTGAACGTTTGCACACTTAGGAGCCATATAGATGTCCTACTGTTCCCTTGTAAATTGCTTATCCAGCCTCTCTTCCCAATCTTTTTAAACCTTCTCCGATTGATTCTTACAGTTATCATGCAATATTTTATATGCCCTACTAATTTATCTATTTAACAACATCTTCTGTTCTATATTCAACTGAAAACTCCACCAGAGCAGGTCTTTCATTTAGGATTTTCCTGTTCTTTTCCTACCGTCTATACTCAGATATCAATCCCTGGTAAGGAAGGTAGTCTCTAGCCTGCAGTCCAAATGTCTACTTCTTGGACTCTCTTTCTATTACCCTTCCCTCTGTAGTTATTTGCTCCCAATACCTTGGCTGCTTTCCCAGTTTTCCACAATGAATTCCAACACCCTCTTGCCTATTTTCTGTACCCCTACTTGGAGTCATCCTCACCAGTAAAATTTTATTTCTCCATTGTCATTATGGCTTAGTTCTTGGAACACTTTCTGCTACTTAATATTCTGTACGAGTGTTATTCTCCTTCAGGATCTGCATCCAAAATCTTGATGTCTCCTTATTTCTTGACCCTCCCCCCTTTATTATCATCACTTTCCTCTTTGAATTATAACCTGCTTGTGTTATGCCTTAATTGTGTGGCTCTAAAATATCCCTTCAAATCAGGCAATCCTAAAAAAAACTTATTCTATTAGAAGGATCAAGTTACCCCACTTAACTCTTTGCCCTCTTCACCTCCAAGATAAATTACTTAAATTCTTAATTATTGTCCACAACTCCTTCTCGGGTTGAGAAGGGTAATGCTTACCTGAATATAAAACTAAAGGGATTAAAAATGAGAAGTTATGTACCTACCATAACGTTCCATGTTAGTTGTCTTCTCTCGCCTTCTTTCTTGCTGGATGGGTTCGGAGCCGAACCTTGGCTCCGACTCGGCCACTACTAAAGCTCGAGAGCTAATTTTACCGGCTCGAGGCAACCCTATATCCCATGATGCTAGGCGGTAACTCCCCAGATCTCGTTTGGAAGCTGAAAACCCAGCATAGGCCAAATAGTCCTCCAACTGGAAAGGAGGAGGAAGGAAGATAAACCCCCAAAGGTCGCTATCTACGCTATAGCTACCCTAGGACCACCTAGATGGTGAAAAAGGAATATAATGACCCTTCAAAGAAGGGAAGATCTTTTCGGTCTGTCCAGGCTAGGGGGTGGTGGGTGGGATGCAAGAAAGAAGGCAAGAGAAGACAACTAACATGGAACGTAATGGTAGGTACATAACTTCTCAATGTTAAGTTGTCAGTCTCGCCTTTATTCTTGCTGGATGGGACCGCGTCCCTAGCACCTTCATCCTGGGTGGCTCATTGGAACAGACTCTTGAGAACGGTGGAACCAAAATTTGCCCAGTTTCTGGCGGCCATGTCCAATTTGTAATGCGAGACAAAGGTATGAGGAGAGGCCCATGTGGCTGCCGCACAAATAGTGTCTATCGGTAGTCTAGCTTGAAAGGCTGTTGATGTAGCTAGTGCTCTGGTTGAATGGGCACTTGGCCTAGAAGGCAACTGTTTACCTCTGAGATAAATACAAGTGATCACAGAAGACAGCCACCTAGACAGGGTAACCTTGGATACTGGAAGGCCTTTCTTATTCTCTGCATAAGATAAAAAGAGTTGATCAGATTTCCTGATTTGTTTAGTTCTGTCCAAATAGTATCAAAGCTGTCCAAATAGTATCAAAGCTGGCGATGAACATCCAGACAATGTAGTTTTTGCTCCGCCCTGTTTGAATAATTTGGGAAGAAAACTGGGAGGTCGATTGATTTAAATTTGTCTGCGAAGCCACCTTGGGTACAAAAGAGGGGTTAGTTCTCAGAGAAACTCTGTCTTTGTGAAAAACTAAATAAGGAGGACGAATGCATAGGGCATGAAGTTCAGATACTCTCCTAGGTGATGTAATGGTGACTAGGAAGAGTGTTTTCCAGGAAAGTAATTTCAGTGAACAGGAAGCTGCAGGTTCAAAGGGAGGTAGAATCAAAGATGATAAAACTTAAGTTTAGATCCCACTGTGGCGGAGGATCTTTGATAGGGGGCTTGAGTAAAAAGATACCTCTAAGGAACGCTTTGCACAGCCTAAGGGACATGATGTTGCCATCCGACAGGCCTATGTGAAAATTTGAAATAGCTGCCAGCTGAACTTTCACTGTGGAAGAAGATCCTGAATGAAAAATTTCAGCTAGGAAATCCAAGACCGAGTGAATTGGAGCAGTGAAAGGATCTATATTTCTAGCCTTTGCCCACAAGGAAAAACGTTGCCATTTACTAGCGTAGATCCTTCTGGTGGAAGATTTAAGGGAAGCTACTATAATATCCCGGACGAGATTTGAAATCATAGGAAGCCTGGCTAGGGATGGAAGAGGAGCAACCAAGCAGTGAGGTTGAGAGAATGGAGGGATTGGTGCAGCTGCCCCGACGGATGGGTCAAAAGATCTGGCACTGGATCCGGATGCCAAGGCTGCTCCAAGGGATAACGATGCAGGAACAGAAACCATATCTGTCGAGGCCAATAAGGGGCAATGAGAATCATCTTTGATCTCAAGGCGGTTGCTTTCTGAATAACTTGTGTTATTAATGGAAAGGGGGGAAAGGCGTAAAGAAGTCCCCGAGGCCAATCGTGGACTACAGTGTCTCTGGGGGGATGGCCTGGAAGGGGGAAGAGGGTGAGGAAGTCGGGGCATTTGCTGTTTTGAGGTGTAGCAAAAAGATCGCAGCAAGGAAGGCCCCACTTCTGAAAAATCTCTTCCATCACAGATTATTTGAGAGACCACTCGTGTGGCATGAGAATAGCTCTGCTCAACCTGTCCGCTATGATGTTGGACTTCCCGGGGATATGCGTTGCTATCAGAAACCGCTGAGAAGAGATCGCCCATTGCCAAAGTCTTGACACAGGGGATAGGACTTGGTTCTGCCCTGCTTGTTGATATACCACACTACGGACATATTGTCCGTTTGGATTGCAATAGTCTCCAGGGGAAGAGAGTCATGGAGGGCTTGCAACGTCAAAAGCACTGCTCATCTCCAGGACATTTATGTGCAGGTGGCATTCGATGGGTTACCATGTGCCATGGACTGTCCTGCCCTGAAAATGCCCCCCCACCCGATCAGGGAGGCGTCCGATGTGACCGTGGCGACCGGGGAGGGGGGGATAAAGGGTCTGCCTAGGTAGACTTGAGGGGACACCATCCACCAAGACGGATGATTCTTGCAAGCTGAAGTTATCATGATCTTGTGAGTCATAGGGAGTTGTTGGAAAGACCACTGGGCGAAAAGCATCCACTGAAGGAGACGCATGTGAAAACGGGCAAGAGGAAGGAGTGTGATGGCAGCCGCCATGAGACCCAATACTTTCAGAACATACCTGGCCTGAATTTTGTTGATCTGAAGAAGGAGATGGACATGATTTTGAATATCTAAGACCCTTTGCTCAGTTAGCCTTGCTGAGAGCTGCACAGTGTCCAAGTTGGCGCCTATAAAGGTAATAGACTGACAAGGCGACAAAGCAGACTTTTCGAAATTTATGGAAATTCCTAGCTCCTTGCAAATGTGAATGGTGTAATCCCTGGCCTGAAAAAGTTGACGCCTGGTGGTGGCAGTGAGGAGCCAGTCGTCTAGATATGGAAACACCTGGAATCCTTGACGTCTCAGGTGAGCCGTTACCGCTGCCATACATTTGGTGAACACTCTGGGGGCTGTAGTGAGACCAAAGGACAGGGCTCTGAATTGGTAAGGACTGGCCCCCAGCCGAAAGCGGAGAAACCTTCTGGATCGCCTGTGAATTTTTATGTGATAGTACGCATCTTGAAGGTCTACTGAGCACATCCAATTGTCCTTGCTCAAAAGAGGTAGAATGGACTGTAGCGTGACCATCCAGAATTTCGTTTTTTTTACAAACTTGTTTAGTTTGCTGAGATCCAATATTGGCCTCCAGTCCCCTGTTTTTTTTGGTACCAAAAAGAACTTTGAGTAGACTCTGGATCCTAGTTGGTCTGCTGGGACTGGTTGGATGGCTCTCTTTGTTAGCAGTTTTGATATTTCCAGCCCTGCTTGTTCCCTTAGACTGGGTGGAATGACTGGAAGGGGCCCCTTTCTCTGAGTTGGGGTTTGGATAAAGGGAATTTTGTAGCCCTCGGATATGATCGACTGTACCCATTTGTCTTGAGTAAGGGAGAGCCAGGCTTGGGGGTACAGCGACAATCTTCCCCCGACTGTCTCTGAAGGTAGACAGTGGGGCAACACCACAGGGATGCTGGAAGGGTTTGTCAGACAGAGGATCTCTGCTACCCTGATTCTGCAGACCCCCTCTGCCTCTTGGGCGGCGTCTGTTGTTGTTACCCCCCTCTGCCTCTAGGGGAAATTGACCTCTTGCGTCAGGCGTGACTCCTTGAGATTTGTGGAACCACATTTTTCCACCCTTTTGACCCTTAGGGTATGGTCTAGAAGGGGTGGAGAAACTGTCTTCTATGGCAGAAAGAGTTTTGCCATCTTGCTCGCATCTGGTCAAGGTCTCTTTCACTTGAGGCCCGAACAACACCGAACTATCAAAAGGGGAATTAGTGAAGGACGCCTTGAAGGGGTCCGCAAAATTGCAAATCCGCATCCAGGCGTGACGCCTTAAGGCCACACCTGTGCCTGCGGCCCTACTCGCTCCATCGGCTGCATAGGAAATGAGCCGCATGGAGGAGTTAACAATGGAGTTTAGGGTTCCTAGCTGTGAGTTAATTTTGTCTTGGGACCCAGCAGCTGATGGATCCTGTAAAACCTCACCCAGCTCTTTGAGAACATCTCTCTGAAGGCGGGTGAAGTGACACAAAATTCAGCGACCGCATGGCAAAGGTCGCTGATGAAAACATCCGCTTACCGTACCTATCCATAGTCCTAGATTCCTTGTTAGGAGGATGGATAGGCACTGAAGGATCGGCTAGTTCCTTCTTGGTGGCTGCAGCCACCACCATGGCATCAACCGGGACACCTTTGCTTAAAAATTGTTTATCAGATGGAGCCGTTATAAATTTGGAAGGCCTCCGTGTGTGTGGGGGGGGGGGGGGTTCCACCGAATCAGGGGCCGTCCACACCTTCCGTGCCACCACTTCCATAAGGGGGTTGAAGGGCAGAGACACCCAGGAGGTGGAGGTCGAGAACTAAACGCTTCCAGGTAAACTGACTCGTCCTCGGAAGGATTAAGGGAAGACCAGTTCCCCCTCCGTTTAAGGATTTCAAGGATGTCTGAGAAAGAGACATCCTCAGAGGGGGACCTTGGGGATCCTTCCGACTCATCCAAGTCGGTATCCGATGTAATGGACTCAGGTTCATAGGTTCATACTAGGCTATCTGCCCTAGGGCATTTATAAGCCTAGCCAGAATGTGTTTGGCTTTCGCCACCCATTTTAAATTTATTTTGCTATGCCCTTTTTCGAGGTTAAGTGATACCCGGGGTAAACCTACGATCTCCCATGCACTCATCAAGATTCCTCTTGAAGAGAGTCAATGAGGGACTCTGCCTAACCTGGACTGGGATTTTATTCCAGAGATGCTTCCTCTTACATGTCCTCTTGCGCGGAGGTTCACCTGACGGGTCAGGAGAAGCCTCAGAAGAGGAAGAAATTCCCAGTGGGAAAACCTGAGGCGTTGGATCTCTGGGTCCGGGAGCAAGAGAGTGGGAAGAGACGTCAGCAGGCACTGTAGTGGAAGGAGCTGATGGAGCTGACCGTTGACCAGGCATTGGGGCTAGTACGCTCATCACTTCGAAGGCTCCTCTATCAGGCAGGCCAGAGGGCTCCCGCTCCGAAGAACTAGGAACCCCGGACCGCACCGACAGGGACGGCTCCGAAGCCGATGTCAGGGCCGAGCTCACCAGCGCCGACGCTCAGAGAGGGAGAACGGGGTCAGACAAGGGTCTGATACCACTCGCCCTCTCTGAGCCGGCGAGAGAGTTCAGGCGCCCAGAACCCTCCAATGAAGGCACCATGGAGGAGATTGGAGCAGAGGACGATGGAGCCGAAGGGGGAAGTATCGGCTCAGATGTCGCAACGGTCATGGCTCCGAGGAGCTCCGGCTCCGAACTCTGGTGAAGAGTCGAAGGAGGAATAGCAGGTGGAGCTGATATAGCCGCTGTCTGATGAGACGGGCTGTGAAGCATTTGGGCCAGTGCCTGAGACTTTAAGAGTCTACTGACCACTCTCTCAAGGTCATGGTCGGAAAGCCTGGACGACCGAGAAGAACGGCTCCGATGGCTCCTCTCCGAGAGCAAGGGCGACCTCGGAGCCAAATGGATGGATTCCAACGATGGGGATCTGGTCCTCTTTCGTGTAGAGGGTATCGAGATGGGTGGAGCCGATGGAGCCGACTGTGAAAGTTGAGTCTCAGAGGTATCTGCTCCGAGTGGAGCCGATGCAAGAAACTGCGATGCCGACATATCAGCTCCAGCCGGAGCCGATCGAGTGGCAGATGGTGAGCCACCAGTCGAAGGCTTAGAACTCGGAGCTGACGGTTTGGTTGGCTTCGAGGGCTTCCCCGGCAAGGACTTAGCTGGGGAACCCTTGGGCTTCAATAAGCCCCTTAAGATTAATTTATTCCTGCGCTCCTGCAGGACTCAGACTGAACGCATGGCACACAGAAAAAGAGTCCTGCAGGTGCAGGGGTCCCAGGCAGTAAACGCAAGAAGTGTGACCGTCTGTCAGAGAAATCTTCTGACTGCACGAGTCACACTTCTTGACGCTTGAGACCTTTGTATCCTTCGACATAATGCTGTCGAAGTAAAGGGCCAAATTTAAACAACACACACACACACACACACACACACCAAATCCAAACAGACAGGGATACAGGGGTACACACACAGACCACACCCACAGCACAGAATCCCTATGAGAAGACTAGGAAAGGAGCAGGGCCTAAGGCCTAACCTAGTGGAAGGGAAGAATAATTGGGATAAGGGAAAAAAAAAAAAAAAAACAACACTAACGGGGAAAAATTTTTAGTTTAACTGTTAGACTAAGCTATACTATGAAAAAAAGGTGGGAAGGCTAAGTAGAAAGAGAGCGATTTTGAAACAAAATCTAACACTTACCAGGAGCCGGTAAAAAAGCACCTCGCTAGTGAAAGCGGCAAATGAGATCTGGGGAGTTACCGCCTAGCATCATGGGGTATAGGGTTGCCTCGAGCCAGTAAAATTAGCTCTCGAGCTTTAGTAGTGGCAGAGTTGGAGCCGAGGTTCGGCTCCGAACCCATCCAGCAAGAATGAAGGCGAGACTGACAACTTAACATCAAACATTTTCACTGCTGGTATCTACTTGCTATATCCATAAACAAGAGGCCTCCACTTTTTCAGTTTTTGTATTTCTTTCGTTAAGTCTTTTCATGCTCATCCTTAACTGCCACAACATTTTTAATCCGTACTCCTAAATACTTCATCTTAGCTTGCTCCATAAATATGGGTATTGCTGAACTAATTCATGTGTGGGTACATAATTTACAGCTATAACCTTTATTTTATCTTCATTAATGTTATACCCTGAAAACACTTCAAACTGTCTCAAAATGTTCCATAGGTATCTTTTTTCTGGATTTGTCAGGTACAAAGTACTTTCTGTAAATACGGCCAACTTTTCTTGATTACATTAGCAACTATATCCTTGAATTTCTGAGTCCCTTACTTTCTTTGCCAATGGTTTTAAATACAAAGCAAATAAAGGGGGAAGAGGACACCCCGGCTTGGTTCCTCTGTTCAGAAAACTCATCGGACAGGAATCACAGGATCATAGGAGGTTAATAGGCTATTGGCCCTGAGGCCCTTATAAGCCTAGCCAAAAGTTTCTGTCCAGCAGGGACATGGGTGGAATCCCAGGGGTATATTTTCTGTTTCTCCATCCAGTTATCCAGGTTACACTTAAAAAAAGGGGTAAAAAGGTATTCTGCTTCACGTGGAGAGGGAGTATTCCACAGATGAGGGAGTCTCTGGGTCACAAATCTGTCCGCCAACTAGTCCTGTTGATGTTACATACCAAGTTGAAGCCAAACGTGGAACCTCCCATTTTAGTTCTTGGCTCTGATCCTTTATATATCCTCAATAATTCATCATCAGGGAATGGAAAGGAAAAAAAAAACACTGAGCCATACCTATCAATTTTATCAACACCTTTACCATTCTTTTAGATAGTTTAGACACTTGATAATCATGGTTTAAAATGAAAAATGGGTCTATATGAAGCTGGGTCTGATGGGTCTGTACTATTTTTAGGTATCAGAGCCACCACAGCTTTCTTCCAAGATGTTTGCACTTCCCTTCATTTTAACATACTGTTAAACAAATCCTTCCAGGTCTTTATCACTTTCTTCCCTCCTGACTTCCAAACTTCCACAGGAATACCATCTGTTCCTAAAGACTTTCCTGCAGATTTTAAACAGTGATGTGTACTCAAGCTCCTCCTGTTTTAACTATTAATTGTTTAACCTCATCTACCTCTACCCTGGGCATAATTAAGTCTTCCATATATATTTCTATTTGTGCTCTTCCTTGAATTCCACTTCTCTACTTTACCCAAAATTTCATACAATTTCTAAAATATCTCTAATCTGTAGGATCCCTGCTTATTTTTCTGGTTACAGACTCCCTAACTTTGGTGACACCCCTTTCCACTGCTTACATTATTGTGTGAAAAGTTTTTGTACTCCGGAGTTATGAAAAAATAGTTGCTTAACACCAATATTTATAAATTCATGCACATTACCCAAGGAGTCCCTTATTTTTTCTTTAGCACTCTGCAGTTGCACATCATCTTGTTCTGTGGGATCCCCCTTATGCTACAGTACTTTAACCTCTGTCAGCCCCTCTATGTAATTTCTATTACTTCTTAATCATATATTTCTTTCTCTTACTTCTACCCTGTTTTAAACTCCAATTTCATTTTTTCTTACTCACTAGTTATAACTTCTGAAGAAATTTCTATTTTCCCTAATAACTCTTGAATAATGTCCTGCTTGCATTTGCAGGGTTTCCTCTGGGTGCCCCATTTTCCTCTCACAATACAAAGACCTGCATCTCTAGCATTTCTCCCTGCTCCTCTGCTGAATGTCCCAGTAGGACTTCCCTGGTAAACAAATGATAAATTAAAATAATTTCCACTACCCATTCCTTAAATTCCTCTTTTAACATGTAGGTGGGAAAGCCCCAGTGACTCGTTTTTACCTAATTTTTTTTTTTTTTTTGGTGCTTGATCTGAAATAGTTATTGGAGGTTTGTCAAAACTTTCAATTAAATGTACATGTTCCCGTGAAACAATTTCCATCTAGTCTAGCCCAGTTATATCTTAGAGAATAATACATAAATTCTCTGTGTTCCTACTACTGAATTCACATCTTCCATACAAAATATTTTCACAAATGTATTCATAGGTTGGTACTAGGCTATCGGCCCTAGGGTCTATACAAGCCTAGCCATAACAATTCCCTGGCTATTTCTTCCCACAGTACTTACTTCCCTTCTTCAGAAATCTTTTTGTTAAAGAAAACACCACCCTAGAACTAAAAAATAATGTTTTTTTCACTCTGTCTGTTTCCTGACCTACCAATGCTTTATTTAAGCAATAACCAATGACGTGGTGTGGTATAATGAAGATTTACCCATGGTTGGTATGGTTTAATCATGAGGGCGAAGCCCACGTGATTAAATAAAGCAAACAGTCAGTAAATTTCAATATACCACAACCAAAGAGTCAGTTACTGCTATTATACAATGACATTATTCAAGAAAAAAATACTTATTTTTCTTAAATAATGTCTTTGTATAACGGCGCATTGCTGTTCTTCCGCGGCTGGTGATATACTGCTGCCTTGTTGTGATGTACTGCGCATGCGTATGGGACTTTCATTCCCATGCAAACCCAGTACATCAATGCTCAGAAAAGGAAGTAACGGAGAAAAGAAAGTCTCAATTGCTCTCTCTTTTTTTTTTTTATTTAATAATTAAATTTAAAAAAAAGTTTGGGCTACTTTAGGGGTAGAGAGAGAGAGAGACAGAACAGAGGAAATGCAAAGAAAATCAGGTACGTGTAGTTTTAAATACGTACCAGATTTTCTTTGTATTTCCTCCATGCTGCCTCTCCGGTATGTCCAGAGTATGGACTATAGTTTTTTTTTTTTTTTTTTTTAATTTTTGTTAAAAAAAGAAGTTTTGGAATATATGAATGGAAAGAAGTCCGGGTGACCAGACCTTTTTCCGTTGGTATATTCTGGGATTTACAGTTGGTTAGGTTGGCCAATCAACATGCACTTTTTTGAATACTAATGGCCAGTCATTGTATAATTGTAATTTTAGCCTGTTTTCCACAACGTGGCTACCAATTTGGCTGGATGTATCAACATGATCTTGTACTCCCTCAAGCCGCTTTCCCATAATACTTTGTATGACTCATGCCAGACATAATGAAGCAACCTTGAATTCCCATGCCATTGACACAGGATGGGATTTGGGACACTTATTTTCTTTACCTTCTGTAAAAGGACAGCTTCTTTTCTGTCTAATCACTCTCACTTATGTTTGGCTCAGACCTTGTTTTACACTATATTTAAGTTATCCAGCCACAGCTAGAAAAGTAACTACATTACAGACAAAAGCGTTTAATAAATTCTACTTGAGTTGTCCTCTGCTTAGTTCTTTCCAACTTCTCTTTTGTTACACTTTTCCTTCTAGGTGACCCAGATGCATCCTGTTCCAGTCCCCCTCTATAAGTAATATTCTCTGCCGAAAGCTGATTATTTCTCCGAAAATTTTCTTAAGCTCCACAACAGTAGTATTTGAATATAAATACACACCAGTTTAATCCTCTTCCCTAGTAATAACCCACTACTGCCACAATTCTACAATTATCAGGTTTCCTCTCTGTCACTAGAGGACCTCCGTTATTAGTGTAATTATTCGTCTTTTCCTTTTGTCACTGATTTTCTGCAGATTATCCACCCTGAAATCCTTTCATCAAATTCACATGCTCATTTCTTTCCAAGTTTGTCTCCTGTAGTACTGTTATTTGCACTCTGCATTTCTTAATATAATTCATTATGCTTTCCTTTTGTCTATACATGCAAGGTCATTTACCTTCCTAGACAATATGGACCAGTGTAGCCATTATGATAAGTTATTGTTCCCACCTATTATACACAAGATTTTCCTTTTTTTTACTCATTTTCAAAAAAATAAGAAAAAAGAAAAACATGTATACAGGTTATGACAGTGAAGTAATTACAAATTATTTAAACAGGTTAGTTAAAAGCAGTAAACAGATATCAACATTAAAACCAAAATAAAGTATTTACAAAGGTGTCTATTGTTGACATATAAACGACTTTCTATATAACTAACTGTTTCCTGGTTATAATTTGCTACAGTCATTACTCTCCAATATTTCAGTTACTTTTTCCCATGCTAAATTATTTCAAGTTTCCTTTAATAGTGTTCATTTCCAACTGCGATATTGCTGACACCATATTCCTGTACTGCTTAAAAGTTGGACAAGCTTTGGATTTCCAGTTCGATGCAATGTTCTTCCTTGCAATGGCTAGGAGATTCCACAAGATTACATATTTTGTTCTTGGTACACAGTCAGGTACATCGAACAAACTAATCAGTTTAGAAATCTGGCATTTGTCATTGAATACCATTTGCAAAAAATAATTTATTTTATCCCAGTATGGTTTAATCAAATGGCATTCGTAGAACATATGTTGCCAGTCTGCTTTTATTGTTAAATCACATCTCCAACAGACAATATTTTTCTTAAACATAAGTTCCACTTTGAGGGGTTATGCAAGATCTGTGTATGAACTGCCATGCAGAGTTTCCAATGTAATGAAAATGAGGTCTGCTTTGGAGAGAGAAGAATTATTTTTTTTTCTCTATCATTTGGTACTCGCCCATTAACTGATCTATAATAGTCCCATATTTTGTCATTACCATAGCAGTTTAATTTTTTTATTTGTTTCATACATAGATAAGCACCCCTTTCCATTAATGGGTTGATTCATTAGTAATATTATATGTTCTATGAAATTAGGAACATTCTGTCTTAATACACGAGTTTTTCTGAATATGTACTGTTAACTTTTGAGTTACATGCACACACTAATGTACAGCTATTTCTTCTCATTCCATTTGAACTTATGTCACATTTTTTCAAGATTTTTTTGTTTTAATGAAAACCCTAAAACAAAAAACATTTTAAAGGATCAAGTAGCTTCTATGTTGCTCAGATGGCATCTTTAATAATTTGCTCCAAAGGAAGAATGACTGAGATTTACTTAAGCCTCCTCTCCAGAAACACCATCAGGCATTTATAGGGTGTATGAAATAAGGGTCTAAGCCGGACCTCGCAATCGTGAAGGTTTCCCCAAAACAGAAGTCATCTGAAGGGGATAATTTGCTCCAAAGGAAGAATGACTGAGATTTACTTAAGCCTCCTCTCCAGAAACACCATCAGGCATTTATAGGGTGTATGAAATAAGGGTCTAAGCCGGACCTCGCAATTGTGAAGGTTTCCCCAAAACAGAAGTCATCTGAAGGGGAAGTGAAGCAGGGAGACATCTCGGGAGAAAAACTACCTCAAAATGCTTTTACTCCTCACAACAGCCTGTATGTAAAGCAGTCCCCCCAGTTACATGCAGAGTAAGCACCTATGCTTGTGTCAAGACACAAATAATTTGCACATGACCATACAGCTGAGGACTGCAGGTTCTGGAGAAAGGCCTGCATCAAGCCCATTGCAGATTTTACTCCTTAAGGGTGCAATCGCAACTCCCAACAGATTTCAAAAACATATACCAGATATGTGGCCAGCCTGGATCATAGTGACCTGATGGACCCTCCTGAACCAGGACTTACTGGCCCAAATGGCACTCAAGTAGGGGAGTCCTTGATGTAAAGTACTTCCAGTCCATGACTGGGTGACTAAAATTACTGTTTGTAGGATCAGGCTATTTCGACTTTGGTATGAGCAAATGCAATCGATGCTGGGAACTCACAGCAAGGACAAACCTTACAGGGTGGGAGAAGTCCGTGGAGTTTCTTAATCCCCCGATATTCCACTACAGCAGAAAATGGATGGGGGCTCAAGGTCTCAATAGGCCAACATAAGCTCAATACACGAAGGAAGCAGGATGGAAGCTGATCATTTGAATTGGCCTGCTCTCGGACTGCTTGCTTTTGTGGCAATGATCCAATTTATATGCAGGTCTGCATGGAGAAACCTCCCACCAGTCCCCTAATAAAGAGCTCCCAAAAGATACAATCTTCTTGGATGCTAAGTTGTCCAAAAGCTAATTTTTCTTGTGCCAATAACTGACACCTGCAGCAGTTCTTATGTCATGCTCCTGCCTGAGGCAATAAAGATAATCAAAGTACAGGCCTTTGCTTATTTGATGGTTAGATCTACACTTGGTGTTTAATCAGCACAACCAAAGATCATGAGTTGAACTGTGTAAACAGCATAAAAGAAAAAAAATCTGCTGACCTTAGGGTAGCTTATGTAGCCAGCATATTACGTCACAGCATGCAAAAGCATGGCTGCAGAGACATCCTCATTTACTTTTCACTGACTGAGGAGGAGACAGATACCTACTGCTACGTGATTATGGAAAATTAAAAAGCTCCCTGAAAAAGATAAAGTATCAGACAAATTCATTATCAGAGATACTTACCAAATAATGTATGGAAAGCACTCCCTCACCAGGTGCCACAAGGCCATCTTTGAGTAGCACACGAAGTGTAATACCCCGGCGTGTCAGCACTGCACTTCTGCTCCCAGTCGGTTTCTCCATGGTCTCGCTTTCTTCAAGGCATAATTCCGGATCTTCTTCATCCTCCTCCAGTGTTTCTTCTAATGCAGGGGAGGATGCACTGCAACCTGGAAACAAAGAATGCAAGTTGTTAAACCATATGTGAATTGTACTTCTAAAGCTACTATTTTTTATCGATTAGACAGAACAAAAACTTTGAGAAAGTAGCACACCAGATTACAACATGGGAAAACCATCAAAAATAGTTATGAGTGGCTACAGTTCAACAGGGAGTGAATGAGCTATACAGAAAATATGAAAATTACAGTAAGTTATAAGAAATAAGCAGGCTAAAGGATGAAAGCAGAGAGAAGGTGGACAATACGGCTGAGTAAGGAAGTCAAACAGCAATAAAGGAAAAGATCAAAATGAAAAGGGAAACAGACAGACAAGCCTACAAGAAGGCTAGGAAGAGTTCCACGAATTAGGTTACAGCCAACAAAGATGGAGAAGAGAAAGAAAAATGAACACTTTTTCAGCTATACAAAGAAAATAGACAATAAGAAGGCACTTCAGTAATTTAGTAAGAAGAAAAGGAATTTAGTAAGAAGAAAAGGAATTTAGTAAAAATAAAGAACATGACAAAACTGATGACTTATTTATCTCTTCACAGAAATAAGTTGTGACAGTTAGAGTGGGAAAGCTTACTAAATGTGAAGGAAGCAAAAAATGGGCAGGTTGCAGAATTAATTACAAGAGAACACAGAAGGCAATGCAGAGTCTAACAGAATATGAGGTAGTGGGTCCAGACAGTTGATCTCCAATTATTTGGAAAAAAAAATGGCAGTTAATACGGTCATGTTTCACCCTACAAAAGAGGTGCTAAAGCAAGCTCTGGTCATCAAGGGCAACTACAAAAATGTTTCAGTGGTTCCTTTCCACAAGGAAGGAGACAGAACTGACTAGTGAAATTACAGATCAGAGTCTCCCCCAGAGTTCATTTCCTTGCTTTTGCTAAACTTGCAGCCTTAATCTGTTCTTCTGTAATCTCATATTTTAAGTTCCAGTATCAAAAGCCTTTCAGTAGGAAATCAGGAAGGGGAAAATTCTATGCTAGTTCTTGGATACAAATAAGCAGTGAGGGCTCTACAGGTTAAGGCGTTAAAATCAAAGACTACATAGTGATGAACAATACGACAGCCATATGAAAAGAACCAGCTGTGGTCACAAAGACAAGTGCCAAAAAACACAGGGAGGCTGACTAAGGCAAAATTGAAGAGAGTCATGCTGGCCAAAGGAAACAAATTAGGCCTAGCCACAAGTTCAGTTTAAGCACAGACCACCTCCACGGATACAGAAAAAAAAAGCAATTGTGTGAATTCCTAAGCCTGAAAACAAGCATTACAGAGGTTTATGTGAAAGTTGCAGTATACTGAAAAGTTCATACCTAATGCGCCTTAAGGTAATTGCACCTCAATGTCACTACTACAAGATGTAACTCAATAATGAAGTAGAAAGGAGTTCTGAAATGCTCAAGAAACTAGTTACAAGTGCACCAGTGTTAAAATATTATGCTACGTATAAGCAGTGTATTGCAAGTGGATTCCAGGAAATTATAGGATCTGTGATTACAAAATTGAAAAAAAAAAAAAAAAAATTTGATCAGATGCCCATGGGTCAACTGTATTGACGTTAATGAAACTAAGCAAAAGTGCATGGATGCCAGAAGTTTAATGGAAAAGTTTGGTAAAAAGTAGAAACAGAATGCAAAGAGAGTATAAGTCTGTACAAGAAGCATCAGAGACCGCAAAGGATGCTACTTAATCTACAAAAACAATGATCTAAAAGTGATATACATGGAAGAAAAGAAACTACTCAAAGATATGTTGTGTAGCACAGACTTACCACATATGCATGAAGAACTGCTACAGGAAGAACTAGACATTCTTTGGACAACTCTACAGCTACTAATGAAAAGGATAAAATAAAATAATTCAAAAGATTTACTAACTATAACTTAGAAGTTTAGTTTCTAAAAGATGTTAGACAAAGACTGGCCTGAGCAAAATTTATCAGTGAGGAAAGATTCAGTTATTTTCACATTAATGAAGACTTACGTTGTGTTTAGAGCTTAAATGTTCAAAGATGACAAAATAGCTCACAAGCAACCAAGACAATAAATGCTTCAGGTGATACATAAGTTCGGCAGTGGATAGAGTTGTCATCTTAGAGCAAGAGGCTCCCCAGTTCAATTCTCAGCAGGGGTGCCTTCTGTGAAGAGTGTGCATGTCCTTCCTGTGTGTTTCCTCCCACATTCCAAAGACAAGCAGTAGGTGGAATGGACACTGAATTGGTCATAGATGTGATTGCATGGTGTGAAGCGACACCCCAACCCCACGTTGGGAAAAAGGGGTTGTGGATAGATGGGTGGATGAAAGGATACATCAAGTACATCTGCAAACGGTAAACTACAAAAAGAAGAGCGAGAGATAATATACAGACCAGAAATGCTAATTCAAAATGAACTACTAGTACAGAGATCTGCCATCTGCAAGCCACACCATACCATAAAATCCAAATGATTTAACGACCTGGATCTGTCTGGCACAGAAAACAAGAGTCCTGACTGCAACCCAGTACTGAAGGAGCTATGTGGGTAGAGATGACTGAAGGGATGTGGCCTTCTCAACTCCTGAAGGGTGTGGAGGGATGCATGTGCTGGGGGACACTAAGTAGTATGATTTCCCTGGTGAAGACCACAGAAACCAAAATACCTCAGTAGCAGCGAGGGAACACCCTTCACTGCAGCCCCTGCACATTTTCACCTCAGTGCTTATCTGGGTACATGTCAGGGTTACAACAATAACAAAAAATCTTGAACCACCCCTTTCCACTGTCTGAATGATGATCCCACATAGATGACCCTAGCCACTGTTATGTGGACTGAATGAGCCAAATGGCTGGGAGGGGGATGAAGACAGACAGTGGAAGAAGAAAAGTGACTACAAGTCTGCTCCAGCTTAAGTAGCACGTTATTCTTAAAACTCCCTGAAATAATCCATGACAAACAGAACAAATGAATGTATGATTAGTGCACAGAGGTCTAAATTGTTGAAACAAGCAATACATTACCCAGTCATATCTGACAATGGTCTCCAGCACACTAGTCATTAATTCAGAAAATTCGTACAAGAGTTGAAATTCAGGCATTAACACCCTTTCACACTAGCTGCAGTGCAATGGAAAAGTGAACTATGTAAACACTTCAGCATCTCATGAAAAAGAACAGGAGCAACAGCTGGGAGGAATGTCATCATATAGATTTGCAGTATAGCAATAGTCCTATATAGGCACTCCGTCTTTAATCAACTATTAATGGGACAAAGGTGAAAAGCAACTACATCAGTAACACTGCTAATGCCCTAGTGGAGAGCACCTTTTGGCCAACAAGGATTGAAACATCCATTTCATGAGCTTCACTTGTACCCGGACTTCGGACTGGGGTCCAGTTCGATCATGGTATTAGAAACCCAAAAGGCTTGAGAGAAATTAAACAGAGGTCTAACTGGGGTCTGAATGGAGAGATGAAATCAGCAAGTAAAGGACACTGGTATTTCTAAAACTGGATTCATCCTAAACTCTTGGTGAGTACCTTCATGTGGTGGAACATGTTTTCACAAAACCTTTCCTAGATAAAATAGTTTGCACATCAGTGTTTAATGTATCATGAAGAAAGGTTAAAAAAAAACACTACAAAAACTTACAGGGTAAAAACAGCCATAAAGATGATAAAGTGGACTATTCAGGATAAAGAAGAAATTACACATTTACTATAAGGAAAAAATTATTTATTGTTACTATTACGCAAAAAGCCCAGAATTTCCAGACAAAGGAAATCCAGAAAGATAAACAAAAAAAGTTAAAGGAAAGAAAAATACCTGCACAAGAAAAACTGTCAAATGTTTCAAAGAATAAATTCATGAAAAACATTGCATAGATAAAGCAACTTTGGGCCGTCTGGAAAAAGAAAAGGAAGTTTGAATACACAGAACACAACCCAGAGATCTTTGAAAAGTCCAAAGAAAACCGGACATGGGGGAGAAAAAAAAAATTGAGATCTGGTATGGTGGAATATATGCAAAAGGAGAAAGCTAAATTAATACAAAAAAGCAGTTCCCGAGATTTTTTGAGAGAAATGCAGGCTACGCCTCCTGGATATGTAACATTTCATAACACAAACAATAATAAAACAAAGGGTGAATGCAAAAAAAGAGGATTAGCAAATCATAAGTTAAACAAACAGAAATAAAACTGAAGCTATAGATTATCTGTGAAGAAAAGGATTTAGTGTGTGCAATCCAATACAGGCAAAGTTGCAGCATAAAAGAATTACAGGTCCCCAGATTAAGGAGCAACAGATGGAGCTTTAGACATCTGAAGAAGATTTGCAACATGATGATGATGATGATGATGATGATGATGCTCTGGAACCATCTGTAGGAGGCCGGTGTGATGGTCCATTTGAAGATACACAGCATGGGAAGGAGTAGGAAACATTGGCAACACTGAAAGGGTTCCCATATGAAGGAGCAGTGGATTAAGTAGGTAGATTACTCATAAGAGAGAGAGCAAAGAAGACACTTTCAATACAGAACAAAATGATTTAAGGAAAGACCTGCTTGATTTAATACAGATTTAGACATAGTAACATAAATAATAAAGACCCAAAATATGGGAAGACTGAAAGTCTGTTTCACGAAAGAATCATGTCATGTAAAACAAAAATTATATATATATATATATATATATATATATATATATATATACACATACATACATATATATATATATATATACATATATATATATATATATATACATATATATATATATACACACATATATATACACACACACACACATATATATATATATATATATATATATATATATATATATATACATACACACATATATACATATATATATATATATATATATATATATATAGATATAGATATATATATATAGATATATATATATATATATATATAGATAGATATAGAGCGAGAGAGATATATACACACACACACACACACACACACACACACACACACACACACACACGTTTCCGACTCAGCAAAGCTCCTCGTGGTCCTGCAGAGTGGTGCTAGCAGCAGAGTGACGAAAAAGAGTGACTGTTACCAGATAAAGTATTCTTTTACTGCCTTTAAATTAGCGACTGCTTATTCTCGCCAAAAAGCGAGTTTGTAACTGCTCTACTACTTTAAAAAGCTGATTATTGCATTTTTTAACTTACCTGCACTTTAAAAGTTGTTTTTGTTGTTTAATTTAACTGTTTTAGGCTGCCCACTCAAGTGCGCTAGCCTGTGCAAAGCATTTATTGTGTTTTGTTGATATCCGTTACGGTCAAAAAAAAAAAAACAAAACAAACAAAAAACAAAACAAACAACAATCCTTGTTTCCCGCCTTTTCTGAGCTAGAATAGTCCCGAGTTCAGGTTTCAGGTTTTGCTGAATTCTGGGCTTTAGTACAAGTTCCTGTGTTGCCCATATCCTTACTTGGATAAGAGGAAGCTTCTCTGTTCACCAGTGAGAGTGGGTAGCTTTGAGCAGCCTATCTGTCCCTGGAGGAGTGGTCTTAGCCCAGAAACTAGTTGTTTATTGGCCGTTTTTGGGCCAATTCCTTCCTCTTTCAAGTCCCCTACTTTAAAACCTGCTTTAGCGTGGTTTTGCACATCGTGCAATGTAGCGCAGCGCCGTTTAAGCAGTTTTAAACAATTCCCGGCTCCACAAAGTCTGCTCTTCAATTTTTCCCTTAGAACTAGCCAAACTCTCAAAGTAAGCACTCAACCTTCATTCTACAGCCCAGCACTTGCTCAAATTTCTCAGTAAGCACTAACAAATTTCAGCACTACACCCCCTGATACTATCCAGAAGTACAAGGTTCCCTATTCGTCCATTCTAGTCAGTCAATAAAACCAGTTCCTTAAACTATCCGGGCATGTCCAAAGTGCAGTTTCAGGTATACTCTCCAGTCCAGCTGGTGAATCTGGGAATCTTGAGACAATGTTACAATTGCCTTATGTACACAGACAACCCTCCCCTTCCAACAAACTCAAATATTTGTGAGAGATGCAACTATACAGCCAAACTGGAGGCCGAGCTCTCTCAATCCAATACTGGCACACTCAGTCAGGAGGAGAAGGAAACCAATCGCACATAGACCAAACTCACCAGCAAACAAGACACAAACTCACAAAAACATACCCGGAGGTTCTAAATAAAAATCTGCCAAAGCAGCAGAGACCTCCAAAGCAGACACCCAAGCAACCGTCACCCCACAATAACCTACATGTATCACATACTTCACGAAGTCAGTGTGCCACACAGTAGCAGACTAAATAACACACCTAATACACTAGTAATTGGAGACTCTATAGTCAGGCACATTGACGTCCCACACACCAGACTGAACAAGGAAAAGGTCACTGTAAGCTGCCTGTCAGGAGCCAGCATCTGCCACATAACACAGACACTCAGGTCACTCCACAGCAGGTACAAATATGACTCTGTCATTGTCCATGTTGGTGTGAATGACCAGAGATGTACCTCCCTGGACTAAATGGAGAGACAGAGGAGCTCTCTGATCATGTAGCACAGGCCGGTAAAGACCCTGACCCTGAGTAGCCTATTGCCCTCACCATTAATGATGCCGCAGTATAAAGACAAAATGATCAATATTAACAATTGGCTAAGCTATTGGTGTCATTCATAGGGGATCCAGTGTCTGTCAGCCTGGGATGACTTGCTAGACAAGCCACGTTGCTTCGCAGGGACGGCTTGCACCTGTCACCTTTGGGCTTTCGAATACTGGCTAAAGCTCTTGCCACCCCCATAGTGTCTTTTTTAGGCAAAGCCCAAAAGACAAACCCACCTCCATAGACAATACCAGAAACAAAAAACTAAGGGTAATGCTCCTCAACGCCAGAAGTCTACACCTCAAGATGCATGCCCTCAAGGCACTCCTCAGTATGGAGAAAATCGATATCTGTGCAGTAACAGAAACCTGGTTCAAGGCTCCAGAGAGCACCCCAGCACTACCAGGATTCAACTCATACCATTCTTTTCGGCCCCAGAACTCGGACTGGACTACTAAAGGTGGGGGGAGTATCCATTTTCATCAAGGATACCCACACCTCCAGGTTAGTGGCATTGCACGAGGCAACGGAAACCATCCACGTGCAACTAACAATAGGCAAAACTGCTTTTCAGTTCATAGCCTGCTACAGATCACCCACCTTGTCTCAGGAACCCCACTCGGCATTCCTGAGAACACTGGAGAATATGAAGGTCTCACCAAACACAATGATATTGGGGGATTTCAACTACCCAAACATTGGCTGGGAAAACTACTCAAGTCCCAACACTTTTGCCAAACGGTTCCTGGAGTTTATAAACTCAAATGCCATGGAACAACTGGTCACCACTCCCACAAGAGGGCACAACATATTGGACTTGGTCATCACCAACATGGGGGCTCAATGTTCCACACCAGAGGTAAATCCCTCGTTGGTAAGATCAGACCAAAAACTTATCACAATGGACATCCACATCCCGACCCCACCCCCAGCAAAGGAAACCACTGGGAAAAATTTCTCAAAAGCAAACTTCACACTTCAAGACCGAGGTGGAAAGTTTTAAAGCCCCCGGGCTAATGGAAAATGGTACCCAAACCGCAGAATCCTTTACAAATGCACTCTATGAGCACCTGCAGGAATGCATGGATCGTTCCATCCCCAAGTAAAACAAAGACTCACTCCTCCAAGAACAGGAGGCCAGTCTGGTGGACCCTGGCCATAAACAAGCTATACAACAGAAGGAGGAAGTTATTACATGACAAGGCAAAATCCCATAAAGGGAAGGCTTCCTTGATCAGTACCAGTAAGAAACTTCGATCCCTCATAAAATCATCAAAGGTCAGCTTCAAAAGAAAAATCGCCAAAGACTCTAAAGATAATCACAAGGAGTTCTTTAGCTATGTCAAAAATCTGAGTGGCAGCTCTCAGATCTGCTCTGAGCTGGTGCATAATGGCACAAAATACACTGAACTCACAGACATTGCCAACATCCTGACGGACAGGTTCAGTGCAAACTTCAACCCCCCTTCCCACCCAAAAGGGCCTGTGTCCATCCCAGAAGAATGCAGTCCCCCAGACATCACAGACACACAGGTGAAAGCAGCACTCTCCAAAGTAAAAAACACAGCATCAATGGGACCAGATGGTATCCCGGGCTGCATCTTATACAAACTCCAACACAAAATAAACCCTCACATGAATTCACTGTTACAACTCAGCCTTACCACAAGAACTATTGCCCTACAAGCCTGACTAGCCTGGTCTGCAAGGCTATGGAGCACATTATCATGGATCTCATTAACAAAGACATTGGGAACCTGCAAACATTGGACCCCACCCAATTCGGCTTTGTTAAGGGCAGATCTTGCCTCTTAAACCTAGTTGATTTCTTTGAAACAGTTACGAAAGCCTTAGATGAGGGAAATTTAGTCCACACAGCCTACCTAGACCTCATTAAGGCCTTCGATACAATACCCCACTCAGGTATCATAAATAAGCTTACCAGCTTAAAAATCAACCCATACGTCACAAGATGGGTTGCAAACTGGCTCAGGGATAGAACTCACATGGTCAGAGTTGCAAGTGCCATGTCAAACTCTAAACCAGTCACAAGTGGCGTCCCACAGGGATCAGTCCTGGGACCACTCTTGTTCGGTATATACTTCTATGAGGTACAAGCAAACACGGGAGGACTGTGGCTGACCAAGTTCACAGATGACTGCAAACTGGGAGCCATAATCGATTTACCGGCTGACACAAGCATCCTCCAGAAAGGCCTTATGGGGACTGATACCTGGTGTCAGAACCAAGGCCTCAAGCTAAATGCAAATAAATGTATACTCATCCCCTTTGGGAAAAACAAAGAGCCCACAAACTACCATATAGGAGGAAATCCACTAATTACAGAAGAAGTAATCAGGGATCTGGGGACCCAAGTAGATAGTAACCTCTCCTTTGACAATCGCATTGCCAAAGTGGTTAGAAAGACCTTCTATATAGTCCACTTAATCACAAAACGGTTCACATCTAGATCAAGAGAGGTCATTGTGCCCCTCTACTCATCACTTATAAGGACCATAATTGAGTACAATGCCCCATTTGGGATGTACCTTACCAGACACCTGCAACAGCTGGAGAGACCTCAAAAATACCTCACCAAGAGGAAAGTGGGCCTCAAACAGTTGCCCTATGCAGCTCAACTAAAGAAACTCCAGCTCTACTCAAGTTGCTTACCGCCTACTCAGAGGTGATCTCTGCCTGACATACAAGGCCATGTTCAACCCGGAATTGTTCGACATGCTCCACCTCAAGAAAACCAAATCAACTAGAGCTACACGCTCCAGGGATTTAAACCTTAACACAACAATACAAAGGACATGCTGGAGGGATAGATGTATATCCCAAAGGCTTCCCTCGCTCTGGAATAGAATCCCAGTCCATCTCAGGCAGAGAAATCTTGACGAGTGGGTGGGGAATCGTAAATTTGCTCCTGGGATCACTTCTATGGCCCTGCTGGACAGAGGCTCAGGAATCTAGTCTAAAAGGGAGGCGAAAGCCAACAAATTCTGGCTAGGCTTATAAATGCCCTAGGGCAGATAGCCTAGTACCTACCTATGAACATATATATATATATATATCTATATCTAATCTATATATACATACACATATATATATATATATATATATATATATATATATATATATATACTTGTATATGTATATATATATATATATATACACACACACACACACACACACACACACACACACACACACACACACATATATATATATATATATATATATATATATATATATATATATATATATATATATATGTATTACACACACACACACACACACACACACACACACACTTTCGGCTGCTCCTGTCAGGGGTCGGCACAGCAGATCAACTGTTTCCATTTCTTCCTGTCCTCTGCATCTTGCTCTGTCACACCAACCACCTGCATGTCCTCTCTCATCACATCCATAAACCTTATCTTAGGCCTTCCTCTGTTCCGGTTACCTGGCATCTTCATCCTTATCATCTTTTTCCCCAATATACTCTGCATCCCTCCTCAGCACATGTCCAAACCAACGTAATCTTGCCTCTCTGTCTTTGTCTCCAAACCTTCCAACCTGGGCTGACCCTCTAATATACTTATTCTTAATCCTGGCCATCCTCGTCACACCCAGTGCATATCTTAACATCTTCAACTCTGCCACGTCAAGCTCTGACTCCTGCCTTTTTGCCAATGCCACTGTCTCCAACCCATGTAACATAGCTGGTCTGACTACCCTCTTGTAGACCTTCCCTTTCACTCTTACTGGTACTCGTCTATCACAAATCACTCCCGACACTCTTCTCCACCCACTCCATCCTGCCTGTACTCTCTACTTCACCTCTCTTCCACACTCATCATTACTCTAAACTGTTGATCCCAAGTATTTAAAACTCATCCACCTTCGCCACCTCTACTCCCTGCATCCCCACCATTCCTCTATCCTCCCTCTCATTCACACACAAATTCCATCTTAGTCCTGCTGACCTTCATTTCTCTTCTCTCTAGAGCATATCTTCACCTCTCCAGGGTCTCCTGCACCTGTTCCCTACTCTCACTACAGATCACAATGTCATCTGCAAACATCATAGTCCACGGGAACTCCTGTCTGATCTCGTCGGTCATACAGATAACAAGGTCATTTGCAAACATCATAGTCCATGGGAACTCCTGTCTGATCTCGTCTGTCAACCTGTCCATCACCATTACAAATAAGAAAGGGCTCAGAGCTGAACCTTGATGTAATCCCATCTCCACCTCAAATGCATCCGTGACTCCCACCGCAGACCTCACTGCTGTCACACTACCCTCGTACATATCCTGTACCACTCTTAAATACTTCTTACACTCCCGACTTCCTCATACAATACCACAACTCCTCTCTAGGCACCCTCTAAATCCACAAAGAGACAATGCAACTCCTCCTGACATTCTCAAAGCAAACATCGCATCTGTAGTGCTCTTTCCTGGCATGAAACCATACTGCTGATCACTAATCATCACCTCCCTTCTTAACCTAGCTTCCACTACTCTTTCCCATAACTTCATGCTGCGACTGATCAATTTAATCCCTCTGTAGCTACTACAGCTATGAACATCACCCTTATTCTTAAAAATCGGTACCAAAAGACTTGCTCCATTCCTCAGACATCCTCTCACTTTCCAAGATTTCATTAAACAAGCTAGTTAAAAACATGCTTCCACAGGTATGTCATCTGGACCAACAGCCTTTCCGTTCTTCATCCTCTTCATAGCTATCCTTACTTCCTCCTGGCTAATCACTCTGCACTTCATGATTCACTA